>NC_066365.1:12393449-12693449 GCF_013377495.2 Cygnus atratus
GAATGGCTTGGCAACTACATCAGCCAATTCCCACAGGATCCTGAGATACATGTCATCAGGCCCCATAGAACTTGTGCTTGTTTAGTTTCATCAGGTGGTCTCAAACCTATTCTTCACTTACAGTATAATCATTTTAAACAGTCATGATTCCCACAAAGAGTAATTGAAGGTTTTAAATAATACAACCATACTTCAGGTTTTATTTCACAATATTGTCTATATTTATATATTCATATTATTTTCATGTGTATCCAATTTTATTATTTATATTATTTATATCTAGTTTTATTTCACAATATTGTTTTTATAAACAGCTGACTTTACAAGTTAATTTCTTTAGGTATTTGCTCTAATGTTACCCAGTCTAGAAGTATTGCAACAATCTTACCCATACAGAAAACCAAACCAAACCAAAAAAACCATGTCCCTCACTTTTTCTGTTTAAGTAACTACATCAATTATACTGTGCAAAGAAACTCAACAACTTCCCTCCTTTTTCAGCAGAGACCATTTAATTCCAAGGTTGGTACATGCAACTACCAGAGGAAATAAACAGATGTCCTTAAAAAGCCAGAGAAATTAATGGGTACTATAAAGAATGACCCAATAGGCTTCCTAGAACTTTCGTAGGCAAACTAGCATGGCAGCAACCTTAGGTTTGGCTTCACTGATCGCAGAATTAGCAATAGTTATTATTATTATTATTATTATTATTATTATTTATTTATTTTGCAAAATTAAGCATATACCTGCTACAAAAGGATATATCTCTAGAATAAAATAGGCGTTCGTCTCCTTGTTTGTCCCTGTGTCTATGTTTACCATTCTAGAGCAAATCATGACCATGCCGGACAGCTGCTTTGATGAATCCTATGTTTATCACAGCAGAAATGAGAGCATTAAAGCAGGCTGATATTTTCAGTTCATAGCATTGTTCTGATACCACTCCTCATGAAATTGGTTTCCTTAACCTCTTTTTCGCTGAACAACGTTTAAGCAGGGTTAGTGCCTGAACTCAGGACTTCAGGCACTCGGAAACACCAGTCACTATTGGAAGTTGTAGCCTTAATTTGAGAGTCTGGCAGGTTGGCTTTGATGGGTAGAGCAGAGCAGATTTCACTGCAGGCAAGCTCATACTAAGATCTGGCTCCAGGAGGTTGTAGCTCAGAGATGTGAGCGCAAAACCAGCTCCATAGGCAGAAATCCTAGTAAATGTGAATAATTAAGGATACCATTTCCATAACCGAAATGAGTAACACCACAAGCACCAGATGAAAAGCAGCCAACTCCTTGCTTGGTGTTATAATGAAACAATACATCATTCACCTCAGGGGTATCTCCTATTGTTTTGGAATAATGAGAGGAAGCAGGAATCATTACAATGTCAGCCCTTCCAATTATTCAGTTCTACCCACTCAATACAGAGCTGCCTAAAGCAATAAATATATGTGCTAACACTACATGTATTCCTTTTGTAGCTTATAGACCTATCCTAGTGCAGCCTGCAGGTTCAACATTAGGCACTTCCT
Source organism: Cygnus atratus (assembly GCF_013377495.2). Lineage (NCBI taxonomy): Eukaryota > Metazoa > Chordata > Aves > Anseriformes > Anatidae > Cygnus > Cygnus atratus. The sequence continues at coordinate 12,394,979 of NC_066365.1, forward strand.
GCAATTAGAATTTAATCACCCTGGAGAACAGCTGAGAATTCCAATCTTTATTTTATTTATTTATTTATTTTTCCCCCCTTGGGCCCATCAATCTTATTTCTTAAAGTAATTTAATTTCCCCCTCTCTCTCAAAGAGTAGTATATCTTCTCTGTGGTAAGAGGGAGCATGGGGGGAGGAAGAAACTAAATTTCAGTGGAAATTTAAAATACAATGATGATTGTTTGCTAGGAGTACTCCAGTGTACTTGCCGCTGAATACTTCAACACACAAATGTGTGGTGCTGTCTTTTTTTCTGCAAATACCTGACTTTCTGGAGCACTGCCAGCTGTGATTGGGTGAACCCATTTAGAGCTGCAGGCACTGCATGTCTTTGCCATGGGACAACACTTTCTTGTCTAGAGATCAAGGGGCAAAGCACCAAGGCCAATGACACTCAAAATCTCACACAGCAAGGAACAAGATGTTATCATTTCCAAGTAAGGCTTTAACCTTATGCAATATCCTGACGTGATAAATGAATTAAGCTAAACACAGAATACCAAATAAATACCTATTAATTTGCAAAAATCCCTATTTTTATTCAGACAATGTGAAGCAAACATTCCTCATCACCTTTCCAGTGCAAACAGAAAAGATTCTCTCACAGAAATTAATCATTCAATGCACTGTAAGTTACATCTGTGCACCTAGGTAAGAATCTGGACCTGTGTAGCCAGCCGAAACCCAAGTACTTCCTGCTAGCTATATCCCAATACAGCAGATGCTAATACCTGTTCATATCAACCTCATGGCACTGCATATGGGTCTGACTGTTGTCCAACAGCCTGACAGTGGAGGTAGCTTTACCTACACTTCTATAGCCATTTTCCTACTACCTCATGTTATTTGTTAAAGATATCACACCATGAGTTAGTAACTACAAGGATGGCTTCTTTTAATATGTTTTATGTTTATATATTTTTTTCTTTATCATGTGATTCACCTCAATTTGGTAAAAAAAATCCATGTTGAATTATTGGAATTTCTCACAGGATAGAAATTCTGAATTCTCCTCTAATGAATAATCAATTGCTAAACTAATTAAATATTAAAATCCATAAAGATCTGGAAGAGATTGACATATGTTACTAGCATAAAATATTTTATGATTGCAGCTGCCTGTTACTGTGTTTGGCAGCTGCTGTTTGCAACATCTGTGCCACATGGAAAAAGTCAGAGTATCTCTTCTTGCCTTATTTTCTCTGACTCTCTTTTACTTGCCTCTGCAATTCTAGAACCTGTTGAGAAGACATGATTTTAATTTAAGTGGTACTACTAATAAAGTTTGCAAATATGTGGCAAAAATTTAGCATATCTGGCCAAAACTCACTGAAATCTATAATCAGTGGACCCTCTTAGCATTATTAGTCTTTGAGTGAAAGACGTATCTTCGATAGTCATGTCCTGCACTCACTTCCCTGGCTGCATACACCCACTGGAGGCATACTGACTTGAGCTGCTTTTTGCTGCCTACCCCATCCCTCTAACTCTCTCCTTCCTCCATCTTTCCTAGTTTAAAGCCATTTTAGCAGGTTGGCCATCCTGTTTGCAAAGACAGGTGAGACCTCTTAGTGAGGTGGATCCCATCTCTCCCCATCAGTTCTCGGTCTTCAAACAGGCTTCCATGGTCAGAGAAACCAAAACTCTGTTGCCAACACCAGCAACACAGACAGTTGTTAACTTGGAATATCAGTCTCCTCCTCCTCCCATCCTTCCCCCTCACTGGAAGTATTGAGGAAAAAATGACCTGGGATCCCAGACCCTTGATCGCCGTGCCCAGAGCTCTAAAGTCCTGCTTGATGGTTTCTAATTTACCCTTGGTGTCCGTAGCGCCCACATGGAAAAGCAGCAGAGGGTAATTATCTGACTCACGGATGGACTTTTGCAGTCTTTCCGTGACATCTCTTATCTGAGACCCTGGCAGGCATCAAACTTCTCTAGACAAGAGGTCAGGGTGGCAGACAGATGCCTCTATACCCTGAAGTAGGGAGTCACCCACAACAATCACCCTCCGCTTCTTCTGGGTGTGCTCACTAGACACAGGGTCTGTCGGCCCAGCTGCCTCCCCTTAAGCCTTGCCCAGCTCCTCCTCAGCCTGGAGGGCCCTGAACCTGTTCCTTAATGGCAAGACTTCAGGAGGAGTAAGAGCCTTTCTCCTTCTATGAGAAGTGACCAGCTTCCAGCCCTCTTCTGTAGTGTTATGATGTACTGCTTCATGTGGCATGGAGTCCTCTGACAACTCCCCTGCTGTACAAGGCTGGGACTCCTGGAGCTGTAGGGTCTCCATGAACACCCTGTATATCTCCTGCTCATCTTCTTGGATACTTTGCAACCTGCTGACATCCTCTTGTAACTCCCTTACCTGATGACACAGATCATGGACACCTCCTGCAGCATTGCTGACTGTCAGTACAGGCTTCCTGGAGGGGCCCCAAGAACTCCCTGCAGCTGGAGACCTGAGGAAAGACATCTGCTGTCAGAGGGTCCTTCTGGGTTGGCACCTCAGGCATAGCTGATGCAGTGACTCCAGAAGCTACCGGAGAATATTCTCTGTGGTGTGTCGTGACCATATCTGAGGGAGTGTACACTACAAGAAATGGAAACAAAGGTGCTATTACCAACCAAATTACCAGAATAATGCATGCCCGAGATTGGATGGGGGAGAGAATCAGGAGGAAAAAAGTAAGAGTTCACAGGATGAGATAAACACAAGTCAGTGCAATTGCTCACCACCCACAGACTGACATCCCTTCCATCCCCGAGCAGCGGGGATGGACCTCTGGTGTGAGCCCACCTGGTTACTATCATGTTATGTTAGTCTTCAGAAGAAACCTAAGACTGTTTTCCCAGATGCAGGCAATGTGCACATCCTGGCCATTAGCCCTTGATTTCATGCTCCCTGAGCACCAGGTGTGTAGCAACGCTATTAGGCAGGGTCATATACAGATGCTGGGGAAATAAGAAAGGGAAACTCCTGTTTCTATACACCGAATAATTCACACTTAATAACTCTTCCAGGCAGATTCCACCTGCTACAGCCTGAAACTAAGTAGAAGAAAATAACCTGCAGAAAGAGGAACTTGAGCTTTGAAGCCTTTTCCTGGCATAAATCCAAGCTGAATAAGAGAAGGACAGAGCTTTTACTGATATGATGAGTACTCAGTCCTTTATTTCATACACCTAGCAAGGGAGAGAAAACAACTGTGAAACTGTGCCAATAGAGAACATAAATATGGATGTAAAATGACAATTATATCATATCCATCTAGCTGGGTAGAAGTAAGGAAAAGCAAAGTCCCCTTCTAGGTTAGGTAATTTATAAGTAAGTATTAAAATTAATTTATTTCCAACTTCTTCATTATTCACTTTTTAAAGCTCAGCACAATGAGAAATATTACCACAATGTCCATTGCTAACTTTGCTACCAGAGCTAATTTATGTCCTTTTAGATGTAACAGAACATCCCTTCCCAAACAGCCTGCTCTCTGGTCTCAGGATAGCAACAGGACCCTGAAGTGCCTTGGCATTTACTGTCAGATGTTCTCACATTTTCTGTCTTTTTGGCTTTTGCTTTTTATTTACTTATTTTTTTCTCTCCAGAACTGAGGCAGACTCTACTTCCTTGAATTATCCCATGATCTAACAATAGTAACCTCAGGCTATCAAACCAGTATGAGAATTTAGATTGACTTGTCTTAAATGTGCCTTGATTTCATGTAGGTGTTTATTCAAAGTGCATTTGTAGCATGGGCTAAGCAGGACCAAAGGCAAATTGTAAGCTTCCTTAGCAGCATGTTGAAGTTATTAGCTTTCCCTTTGTCTGGAAAACAAAATGTTTCACAGGAACCCTGCCTGCCAGCATCCTGAGACACAGCTGCAAGTTGAAGGGAACACCATCACTGCCTTACCCATAGCCATACCCATAAAAACACGAGAAACAATGCAAAAAAAGAAGCAACTCAGCCATAGATTTACACTGAATGGAGGGGACCATTTGCAGCACTACTTTCTGTAAAGTCTTGGATAGCAGGTTGCAAAACTCAGCATCTCCTTCTTGGTCTTTAAAACCACTGGAGGAACATCTCTTGTCCACACATTGTCAGTACTTCCCAGCTTAGACCAAACCAGGTCTGAAAGCAATGCTTCTCTTCATCTAACACCCAACAAGGAGCCTCTCATGCTGCAGACTTTATGAAGGTAGCACTGGAAAGTTCAGCATCCTAGCTCTAGAGCTTCAGATGTTTCCTTCCCTCCAGCTTGTCCTTTCATCTGGCTGTGGATGCCTCACTGCTCTCAGCACACCACCTGATGTGTTGCCCAGGTAGAGCTGCCCAGTTCTCCCAGACACTGGCCAGTGAGCCCATAAGCTCACACATCACTCTGGATGTCATTGTCACATCAAAATGCTTTACTAATTATAATCCTTAATCTCTTAGACTCGGACCCCCTCAACAGGAATAATAATGCATCAGTCTGCCATCTCTAACACATCACTTGCTGCTTGGGATGGCTGCCGTCTGTGCACTACTGAGTTCAGTGACAGTGTGGAGATTACTATATAATTTTACTCGTAACAAATGCAGAATAACATGGTTGCAAGTACAGTGTCACTGTCTTCATGCAGTTGCTTAAGTGTATCTGGTATCAGCACATTTTCTGCAGGTTAACATCTCCCAGCTCTCAAATACTTGCTTCAGCCTGAGTCTTCCTTTATGTTCTCTACACTGACATGAATAGAGCAGGTAGATGATAAATGTTGTAGCATTGTGTGCTGCTCCTGATAACGTTATCTCCAAAGATTTTAATAACACACACTATTACAGAGAAGTTACCCTCTGTAACTCTCTGTACCCCTAGGTAAGCACAACAGCTCTTTTCCCTGTTATAAGGACTGCAATCATTTACACACTAACTGAGACAAATTTTATGGCTTTCTGGACTATTTTGTCATGATGGTAAAATGATCTTGTTTGTTCAAGATCCTCATTTCTAATTTGCTTTTGGTTTTCTTGCTAAGGGTAAGAGCCACTCAAGTCTCATAGATACTACACAGAAATGCTGCCTTCACTTAGTAAAGAATATGTACATAGACACGTGGCTTGTTTGCAAGAAGGCAGGGCTGTTTTGTACTGGTACTCTATACCCTAGAGTATGCACTTCAGAAAATCTGCCCTCACAGTAGCAGAACAGGGCAAAGTAATATATATATTTGTTCTAAGTTTTCAAACTATCCTTTCTGGCTTGTAGGAATCAAGCATGTCTGCATGACAAAGGAAGGTACAGAACAGAGCAACCTGTGGGACTTGACAGGAATAACGTCAACCAGCCCAGAAGTCTACACCAGACTATCTCAGATACCAGCTTGAGAGGCAGCCCTTTTTCTTCAAGAGGTAAGAGGGAGAGGGGAAAACATTCCTCATGTTCAAATGACTGGCATCAACTATGAGGAAACATTATGGGGCAGCTCACCTCATTATCCCTCTTGCGTTCTTTCCACTGTCTTTCACCCTCTCCTGACACGTTCCTTTACCATTCTCCGGTTCTCTCAGGTATTTTTTTAACCATCCCTGTCCATGTCAGGGTTCCCCCACTCTCCATTTCCAATGTCAAGCTTGGCTAATTTAATCACCTCCCTGATCGTCTCACCATCTTTCATCTCTACCCTCCTATACATTCACAGGCTCTGAGTCAGAAAGTCAGCTCTCTAACGTCAGGCCCATGATCTGTCTCATTGTAAAGACTTTTCCACCATGTTACTTCACATCCTTCTTCTCCCCCATAGTCTTTCATTGGCTCAGAAAGAGCTGATGCTTTTTCCCATGTGAATTTTCCCACTGCCTTTGTACAGAATTGGTCAAGATTACTTGTGGGGTGGAGAGGGCATTGTTATTTTTCTCCCACACAAATTTCTTCTTTGAATGAAATAAGGATTTTCTTTTCACCTTTTATTTACCCACAGAAAATATGGAAGTTCTAGGCAAAAACTGAAATATCATAATATCAAAATAATGATTACTGATTATTGAACACTTTAAATGCGCACTGGAGCAGTGCCTCTTTGGAGCTGCGGTTAAAGGGCATGGTGCTGTCACTCTTTTTCTGTGTGACCAGATAACAGAATTTATTTTCCTTTTTTTCCACGAAACAGAAACCTTGGTGGAAGGGCCAACTTTTCTAAACACTGCGCTATTTGCCAATTAACTTATACAGCTGTAGTCTCCCTTGTAGGACATCTCTTGGAAGGCTGCCAGAACAAGAAGACATGGGTACATGTGTGAGTCAGCACAGGCAGGCAGCAGGAACAACCACAGACCAGCAGCCAAAATGCAAAGAGTAGATTTATTCTCATTACTTAGCCAACAGGGGATCCCCAAAGCAGCACCCAAGCAGAGGCACACAGTGTCCATACTAGGAGATCTCCAGCCTGCTGGTTTCACCTATTTTTATCAAGAGTTCATGCAGGCGCAGATTTTACCACCGTGCTGTGATTCTCACTGTGCTTTTTGATCTTCTCTGTACCAAGGCCGTGAGCTCAAGCACACCTGATAGGGCACCTCCAAGTCTACCAAACACCTACGTTATCTATGCACGGATGTGCTACTTGTCAAACACACAGAGCACAAAGAGCAGCAGACATAATTTATATGTTTTTCTACATTGCTTATCCTCAGACTTTATACATTCCCAGCTGCAAGGTCACTTGAGCGTATTTACAATCCTTCTTGCCATTCTGCCATTCTGATCCCATCCTCCTCGCCATCTTCTGCTTTTAACCCATTCTTCCCAACAGTAAGAAAAGAGTATTTGACCTCTCTGACACGTATGACCACATATCTTCCAACTTTGTGAACCAGAGGATGGGTAGGTCCTCAGTTAGCTACACAAACCAAGTTCAATTACTTAGGAACTTACTGTACTTTGGAGTAAGGAGTCTTCTAAAGCATTACATCTCTCTCTACCCAGTACTTCCAACAACAAATTTTGGAAAGAACATTTAGCAGCAAAAAAGTGTGGGTTTAATTTTAACACGCACAAGAGATCAATTAATGTATTTCATATGCAAATATGACAATTATGACCCTGATTCAGAACGCTTGTTATTTCTGGAATTGGGCATATGCTTCTCTCTAGCAACAGGCAAAATAATTGCAATAAATTGGCTCCTAATGCCATGTAACGAACTCTGATTTATGTTAATTTGGGCAGTACTTAGCAATTTCATGTTAATTTTTAAAATCAGTTTTGGAAGACACTGTATGTGAATTCAGCTTCGTGTCTGGGCTTTTAGCAATGCTAAGAATACAGCCTGGCATTTAAATTCAGGTTTTGTTGCAAAACCGTGTATTGTTAACAAAAATATTGAAGTGCAACAAAGACAGGCCTGAAAGATACTTTCTCTCATGTGCTAATTAACATACAAGGTACTCTTTTTTTATTCCCAGTTCTATGTTTTTGGAGAATCACTCATTGCTTGTTATATTAAAAAGCCATTTCTTTCAACCAGCAGGCTTTCGTGCGGCAATGCTTTGAAAGGGATCTAGGATAAGCACTATAATTTTGCCCCCAGTGAAACCTCTGGTCAGCAAAAGTTTTAAAGCATCTTAAGAAGTCAAAGAAAGACCTTCATTGATTTCACCAGGATTAAAATGAAGCTCTTGGTGTATTAGCAACATATTATAATTCTTCAAACAGCTGCCTGCAAGGAGTATCTGTATAAAAGTCTCCCGCCACGTTAGAAAGAACCGGGGCTGCTTTGAGTGAGACACATGAACTTACTTCCACCTTCACTGAAGAGGTAGGACACTCGGAGTGGGCTCCCAGCATATAGGCATCTCATTCATATATTCAGTTGCTTTGAGATAAGGAGATATCTGTGACAGGTATTACAGTATCAAATAAAAATGGACTGCAAATTGCCTGGGGAAGGATTATTTTTGTTTGATGTTTGCACAGCATCTTGTACACAAGAAGATTCTTAGTACAAAACTGGCACTCCTTCTGGACAAATCATGTTATGACTGCAGAAGTACATGCCTCTTGTGCAACTTGAAAGACAAACGGGAGAGAATAAACTAGTAAATTTTACAGTTTTTAATACTTGGCTTCATTTTATTTACTACTGAATCTATGTACTGTATTCTTCTGGATTATCTGTGCAGGCAGAGCAGCTGTAGACATGCTTAATTAAACAGCCAATGGGACTTTTCATGGGCTTAAAATTAAGCAAGACTTTATGTTCACTGCCAAGCAGGGATGAAATTACATGCTTCAGTTTTTTCTTGAGTTGGTGCATTAGTCAAGATTTAGTGCCCAGGAGCAAGCTTTTCTTGATTAAAATCTAATTCTCGATGTTATCGACACTTTATGTAATAAAATCAGAAAATGATGTTGAACTTATAACAGAAACTAAATGCAGCTTTAAATTTAAAATGGCTCTTACATTGCTGTGATAAAACAAACCTATTAAGAAGCCACATTTGCAATGCTAATTGTTTGGTCTCCCCTTTTCTGCTGCTTCTTCCTGCCTCCTTATAAACAGCTTTCCTAGGGTTCCCATGAAGATAACTCATGAGTAGTAAGGGAACTCTCTAATATTATATAAAGTTTGATAATCATGTCACATACTAAAGTGACCGTGTGGGTTTAGGAGCCTGATTTTAGGCTGCTCTTCATAAATACTACGGGTAGATAAGAAGAGTGGTAAAGACTGATATTTTAACATTGCAGTGTGAGTCTAAATTATACTCCTTGATCACTGTAAAATAGGATTTTATAGCAAGATTGTGCTGGACCATCTGACAAATCTTTGTCCGAATAAGAGGAGAAAACTGGCAATATAAGGGGAAAACTGGCTATAATAGGAGAGGCTATATAAGGCCATATAAGCTGTTACTCATTGAATAGGTGTTTTCTTCCAATTAATCCTGGATTAGGTAAGTGGATTGATAATACAAATATTTGAGTATACATTCTGTTATTGCTGGACCAGTCTTCTGTGTTGTTCTTATTTGTTAAACTGAAGGACAAAGCTGTATTTTTTGGCTGTTGTTCACCTCTCCAGTATTCAAGTTTGATGTACAATAAACTACTGGTGACATCTTTGGTTCTTCTGAATATTTTTATGGTTTACTTCTGCCTACTATTGTTTCTTTCACCTTGCTGATGCAGTTTTGAATGGCCACCAGGTGCCTTGGATCAGAGCAGGGTTAGATGCTGCATGTAGGAACCATTACTGAGACCCAGCTGAGTGATAGAAGAGTTGCTTCCTAAGACAGGTTTAAATGACTTCAAGTACTTACACTGATTCCCATACGTTTCAGTCATGACGCTCCCCCTTTTTCCTGCAGACCAATTCTAAAATTGTCCTGTTCCTCTCACTGTACAATTCCCTCTTTACTCTTCCAACCATCATGAATAAGAACAGATGGGGAAAGATATATATTTAGATCCTCATAATGTCCCTCTGAGCATTCACCACTGTCCTCTGAACCCTGAATGCTTTTTTAAATAGCAGTTATTGTGAACTTGTGTGTAATTTCCTCCCAAAGTGTAAATGTAGTGGAGGACACCGTAATAGTGCAGCTTCTATTTTGTATGAACACATCATGCAGATGATGTGCGCTGTCCTTCTGCAGTTGCAAAGTATAAGCTTCCCTGTTGCTCCTATGAACATACAGCTCCTCTCTTAGCAAGCATCTCTGAGGTATGGCTGCATACGTACCTTCACATGCCTGTGAAGAGGTCTTCACTAACAATCGCTTTCTAAACTAATTTTTAAATTCTCTTTTCTGAGTATCCTTTTGGATGTTGCAATTAAGTTTGTTCTCCATTCCAGTGACACTAAACACAAGTATTTCAGTGAAGGAAAATATGGGGATACTAGATAATCACTAACACATTCACTTTGCATCACTAAAGGAATACACTGCTCTATCTTCCTGTTCACTGACTCTTCTCAGGTCAAGAAATGAATAGTGAAACATGGATAGCTATTGGCCTCACAAAAGAATGGTTTATCCAGGGCAGTACATGAATTTCCACCCTCTCTTTGTACAGTGTATATGAAATCATAGAATCAGAATGATTATGTTGGAAGAGACATTAAAAGTCATCTAGTTCCAACCCAGCTGCCATGGGCAGGGACACCTCCCACTAGCCCAGGTTGCTCAAAGCCCCATCCAGCCCTGCCTTGAACAATTCTAGGGATGGGGCATCCACAGCTTCTCTAGCCAAACTGTTCCACTACCCTATGTCTCTGTTTCACTCATTTTGCAAAGCCACAGACAGAACGTCTGGATAAACCAGCCCCATAGAGAGTCCACTTAAGACCTGTACATGCCTGGGACAGATGCTGTCATTATGTCATTTAAGGCCCAAAAGGCTCCTTATGATTAATCCTTATGATTAACCTGTTCTTGTACAATGTTAATACTCTTCTTTCTTAAAAAAAACCCACACATTACATTTGTCATTTATTTTACATCACTTTCAAACAGAGCTGGACACAGCATGCCCCAAATAAATTAGAATTCTTTCTTCCCCATCCTAATACAGGTTTTTCTTCACAATCACAGATGTTAATTGAATGCACTTTAAGAATGCTACTCTGCTCCTGGCTATTTTAGAAAAATAATGCTCATGGTAGAGCTATCCATAGACTTACTTGCTTTTACTAATTTCTCATTGATCTTATGGTTTGTGCTCTTGCCATTCTTGGTGTTAATGTTCTGAAGATCAGTAGGACTGCTGATCTTTCTAATTTCATTTTGTAGTCAAAAGCCTCTAGTCACTCTTTGTCAGGGACTGTAGTGATAGGACAAGGGGTAATGAATTTAATCTAAAAGAGGGTAGAGGTAGATTAGATACTCAGGAGAAATTCTTTACTCAGAGGATAGTGAGGCACTGGAACAGGTTGCCCAGGGAAGTTGTGGATGCCCCCTCTGTGGAAGTGTTTAAGGCCAGGTTGGATGGGGCTTTGGGGAAGGTGTCCCTGCCCATGCCAGGGATGATCATTAAGGTTCCTTCCAACCCCCACCATTCTATGATTCTATGACACAAATGTAGGGCTGTACCTCAGCAGGACTATTATTCTAGCCTAGACTGGACAAGACTAGCACCATTTGGAGCAAAGATCTTAAGATATTTTGCAGGTATACCAGCTTTCAGATTTTTTTTTTTTGCTATTTATTCTGAATTATTTTAAATGTTTTTCATGGCCTGAACTTCCACATGCTTGTGTCACTGATGCCTAAGCAAAGTGCAATTAAAGCATTACTTAAAAAAGATGGCTCAGCTGTCATTATTTGTTGCCCAGCACTGAGCATGGCAGGAGTGTTGCAATGCTATTTTGCAATAACAGTGAAGGACTCCCAATATCAGTTAGAAATACAGAAAACTGAGTGTGGCTTCTAAGGATGAGGCAGATCACCAGGGATGCAGGATAGCACTTACTTACAGGGCAGAAAGAGGAGTTAACCTACACAGTGAAAGTATGTCATGCAGATGCCTCACCGGCTGCTGGTAAATGAGAGGCCACAGATCAGTAAGGAGTAAAATACCTTAAAAGAAAGGTTAAAAGGACAGAGGCATAGTTTTGTTATCCCTGCTGGTCTTTGGAACCCTCTGCCATCTGACAGGTCACTTCTGGCATTCTGCGATACCTTTCATCTGCCCATCACAGGGAGATCCCTCACTCACCTCCCAGTGCCCTGAATGAATTAAGAAACTGTGAGTGAAATAAAAACAAGTTGTTTCCACTCGTTTATTAACAAACAATATTAAATTGATACTTGCAAATGTTTTCTTAATGCCTTTTTACAGCCAACTTTAATTAAAGTTTTCAATAGCAAAATTATGTTACATTTAGGGAAGATGTCTTTGATAATGGACTGTACTCAGCATGGTATATTAGGTAGTAGTGTTGAGGTGGAGAAAAAGAAACACAAGCTGTTTATGCTTTTAACAAAGTTGTTTTCCTTACAATTTACGGATTTCACTGACTTTATGAAAACAGTTAAAAATCAGCCATTTGTATCATGCTTTTATTCTTCTCTGAGTATCTACAGCAGATATGTTTTTAACAGCATAAAGGGCTTTCTTCTGGGAAGTCCACTCACAAACAAGTTGGTAAGTGTAAATTTGGTTTATGAGAACATACCCTGCATAACCACAGCTCAGAGCAAGGAAGCTAAAAGAAGAGCCATCCATAGACATACCAGTTTCATATGTGAGCCCACTTCAGTCATGAATGTATGATCATATCTGAAATATTGCTGTGCTGTTGAAAAAGTTAATTACAATGTTTTGGATTATGGCGTACCAGAACAGACAGCCTGTTAGTGGTAGTGAATATGCTCCTCTATATTTCATGTAAAAGTGGAGAGCAGATTTTCAAGCATACCAATTACCTGTATTTTCCTTCTGCGAAAAATTGTTGAAGCGATGTTGTCTTTGATTTAGGCTAACTTGAAATGGGAAATAGCTGGGTTGGTGTCCCATTCTGATCGCTCGAGTGCTGCTCATGAGTCACCCACAGCAAGATTAAGACACAAACGAGGTCAGATGTTGTCCAATGGTTTATTACATCTGTATAAAAATATCAAAAGAGAAACGAGAGTTAAGAAAGGAGCAGTGATAGAAAAGGTACAGACGTATACGCAAAGGTGTCTTAGAGATTGCAAGAGATAGTCACCACCATGGATCCAGCAGTGTCCTGTTGATCCGTTGTCTTCAAAGATACAGTGGGGAGGGTCCCTCATGTCTTGAAAAGGCACTGTCTTTTTGTAGTGTCCCCTTGTGGTCTTTTTACCTGGTTTCCAAGGTAAGAGCAGGTAGTCAGTTCATCACTACACACGTTCTTATTCCAGTTGGTCGGGACCGCTGTCACTGGGCAGGGAGCCCTCCAGTACTATGCACCTAGCATGTGCCCTACTTGCATTTTGATCTCTCTTAATCACTTCAACTTGGTGATGATATCTGCCAAAGAGTAAAACTGCTTTCTGCCCTTTGTTAGAGAAGCATAACCTGGCAGGCTGGCAGAGCAGGGTCAGACCTTCCTAGAGTATGTATGGCACACAGTTTCAAAACGTCATGATCTGAAAGGGCACAAGCCAAACGGGTTTCAACTAATGGCATGTCTTCAGTGTCTGAGAAAAGTAAAAAAGTTGAAAAAAAAGTTGCTTATTACAAAGTCTTACTGCCTCTTCAGTAACTCATTTTGATTCTTTGTAATTTGCAAAAATGTGCTTTTGTGATCCCACAGAGTCTTAACTACTTTGTAATGAATGTCTATGAACAGATGGAAAATGTTTTCAATTTCAGAGAGAACCACTAATGGATGTCACCAGCTATTAGAAAAGCTCAGGTGGTTCCATTTTGGGAGAACAGGTATTGTCATAAACCACTTCATATTTAATGAAATGTTTGTTCATTTGTATCTTGATGGTAAGTTTAAGGCTGCCTGTACTAGTCAAAACAGATCAGAACTTGATCTGGAAATTATTCATAGTTAAATATTCCAGAACCTGAGATCCAAACATTTTACCTGAAAATAACAAAAGCTTGTTGTAGGTCATTCCAATATGAGGGAAAATTAATCACTAGAAAAATATTAATTTCAGCAAGGTTAGACTACTTCTCTCCTCTTCTAACAGAAGTATTTTTTAAAAAAAAGTCTGTCTTCTTATCTGAAAATCTAGTATTTCTTCTAACTTTGCAGATGAAAGGAACTATTCTCCTATCTAAAATTTAAAAAGCTTGCTCTGTCTGTCTACTTAGATTTTTATCTACCAATCTTGATGGGATTTCATACTATTTCTGGGCTCACTCTGGCCTCAGACACTAGGATCTTCTCATAAGAAGAAATTTAGGTACAAAAAGATAAAATGAAACTTGATAGGCAAATTTTTCCTGATATTCCTTGCTGGAGGGCATGATTAGTACAGCAAGTAGGGCTAAGAATCAGCTAAAGAGACCAAAATGTTTTCCTGGATGTAACCTGTGTTGAGAGGGACTGGGGGGAATGAGAAGGGGTGGGGAGGGAGAGAAAGACAAAAAAGCTGAACACAACAGAGTCAGGATGTAATACCCTTTTCATGAGGTTCCATACTTCACACATCTCCTGTGAACAACTTTAACATTTATACTCTTTTTTTTGCTGTCGCATTCAGCGATTCCAGGCATAGAGAACAGTCTCTGTTGTGCAAGGTGCTGTATAAATGATATTTTCCTGCCACAAAAACTTTACACTCAGAGCTATGAGTGCCAACAGTTGATTAGCTAGGTGAAACCCTGAGCACAGCTAACAATTCTCTGTGTATAGGTAAAAGGCATTTCAAATAAAAAGTACATTTCAGTTTCTACATGGAAAACTGAAGCAATTTGATATTTTTACTTTCATTCTGAGTGAAGTATTTGATACATGAAAAAAAAAACACAACAAAAATGAAATGAAAATGTCACAGTTGTTTTTTCCTGTTTCTTTTTCTATCTTCTTATTCTCCTTGCAACTTAAAGAAATAGAAATTTTTGCTGCTTCTGGTATGTTAACTTCATCTGATAAAATAAAAATGTTTTAATGGCCTCACTTTGGGCAGGCCCGCCAACATTTCAGCATCTTCCCAATGAAAATCTTCACAATGAAAAATGATATTGCAAACCATCAGGCATTACATGAGACTGCAGATCCTAATTCTGCGGTGTATTTTCCTCTGCAGACAGGCTGAAATTGTAGGTTTATTTTATTTCAATTATTCTCCCAGCAGAAGAAATAGAAAATTCATGAGCAGCTGGGATGTGGAAAGCCCTTTATTGAGACTCATAAAAGTGGCAAATAAACTAACGAAAATCTATACCAAAAGCAGAGAATAGCAGTCACTTCACTTCTCTCCAGCTCTGCACCAAAGGTAACAGATGCTTTTCTCTGAAACCAGTCTGTTGGAATGTCACAGGGAGAAAAAAAAAGTGAAATAAAAACAAACAAATAAATAAAAATAATAAAACAGCTGTCAGGCTCAAAGTGGAGTACTATTTGGTACTGTTTCGTTATGCACTGATAAAAGCGTTCTGTAAAAGTGCTGTTTCACCAACAACCACCTGGTCCAACAGTACAGTGTCTTTGTCCCATTTCTTTGATGTCGTCTGCTGAAAATGCTGTCTTTCAAAATAGGTTGCTTACCTGCCCAGCATGATAACTCAAGGTTCCTTTTTGAGCAAACTGTGTACTAAACCTCACAGAAATGATGACCCAGGACTCAGAGGAGCTGTCAGTTTCACATGGCTCTTCCCTCCAGCATGTGCAACAAAATGAATGCGGAGGTTAATTGACCCATCCTGGCCATGATGAACCCCTGGGCCATGCCAAACATCCACCATGGCAAGACATACTGGGCACAAGCCCTGCTTTCCACCCCTCAGGATTCTATTAACAATGATAAACTG
Source organism: Cygnus atratus (assembly GCF_013377495.2). Classification (NCBI taxonomy): domain Eukaryota; kingdom Metazoa; phylum Chordata; class Aves; order Anseriformes; family Anatidae; genus Cygnus; species Cygnus atratus. The sequence goes on from NC_066365.1 coordinate 12,410,457, forward strand.
TCTCTTTAATCAATTTATATTGATTATCAATTTATGTTAAAATGCGTAGATAATGTTTGATAATACTTGATAATGTGTCACAATAATATGAATTTGAAAATTTGTAAAGCTTGAAATGCTAAATGCTAAATGAATTATAGAATTTGGAAATTAGTGCAAAACACTGAAGAACGTATTAAAATGATTTGGACAAGTTAAATTTTTTTTTTTTTACAAATACATTTTTACAAATAAATTTTTATTTTTACAAATTCACAAGGATTTTTAGTTTCAACAAGTTTGTATCATATTGAAGGAAAGAAAAAACATTTATTTCCCTGGACTAGTTCTTCCATTTTTGTCATTATTAATTTTACCCTTGGAATGTTACCTGTTCTTTTATCTGTCATCACTGTGATTTTTCACAGAGTAGACAAACTTGTTTTTCTCCTTTTTCACAAATATTTTCAAAAATTAAGAAAGGAATAACACAAATGTTAGTTTTATACCTTGGCTCTGCATTAGCAGAACATGTTTATACGTTGATCTGCTTGTCTGTTTTCCCATGAGAGAGCAAAGTGTCAGACTCCCCAGGTGTCTGCTGGATTTATTTGTGTAACAGAGAAGTGTGCAAAGCATGAATTTTGCTGCTTCCAGACACTACCAAAGCACATTGCAGAGTGGAGCTTTGCCGAGAAGTACTACAGGGCTTTAATATTAATCCTCCTACAACCCTTGTGGTGTACTGGCCTGGACTTTTCAGATATCTGGTAGCCCAGTTGGTATAGGACTGATAGAAATCTAGGACAATTAGGCATTGAGTATGCGCCACAAATGCATGGACTGTGAGGTAAAATTCCACACACAGAATTCAAAATCATTGAAATATAGAATGGCTAGTGTTTGAAGGGACCATAACCATCGCGTAATTCCAGTCCCCCTGAATTTGCATGTGAAATTAAACAACACTAGGGACGCTGCTCTGACTGGGTCACTCATTTTCACTTTTTATTTAATACAAAATGTCCTACTTCTGAAGTTATCTGAAGCTACCAGAGGGTCTCCAGTAGGATGCACCAGACAGCTGCAGGAGCTATGGACCTTTTCGCCAAACTTTGAACAGAATAAAATAGTTCAACTGGATTGAGAATATACCTGACTCCTGACTGGTACTCTTGAGCTTACTGTTAACTGCTCAGGAGGTGTAGCCGTGAAAGCTGCCACGAAGGATCACATTGAATCATAGAATCATAGAATCTTTAAGGTTGGAAAAGACCCCCAAGACCATCAGGTCCAACCACCCCCCTACCACCAATATCACCCACTAAACCATGTTCCTAAATATCGTATCCAATCTGTCCTTAATCACCCCCAGGGATGGTGATTCCAATGTCACTCCATTTGCTGCTTACTTCCTGATCACATGTTCTTCTAATCAGCAAAATAATGAACAATCATTACACTTTCTTTCTGGAAAACCTTTCTCTTTAACATGATGGCTACAATTGACAGGCAAAGAGTAACGTGCAGAGTAAGCACCTTTCCACTCCAAGGCATGGGATCCCTAAAGGGAGCTACCTACCAGGAGAGATCTCCGAGTACACACTGCCAGGTGACATTTGGCATTTCAAGTATCTTTTCTATTATTTCAGTACGTGCCTCTTTGGGAACCCTTTCTGCTGGGCCTGTTGGATGGATTCTAGCAAAACGAATCAACATACCTCTCTCAAAATAACAAGTTTCATGCTGCCTCAGATACGCAATTCTTCCTAGCCCTCCGTTGTCCACAGCCTTCACCGTGACCTGTCAGTGAACCCCTGGTGCCTTCCCCACTACACTGTTCTTGCTTCCGGGATCAGTGAAGCTGGGCCTAGTAGTTAGGCCTATGGTTTTCAGATGCCACTATGGAATAAAAGACGAGACATGCATCTGAGCATTGTTCCTAGACAATAATGTTTGTTTTTTTGCCTGTTTCAAACCAGACTGAAGAATGTGGAAACTTCAGGTAATAGCTCCTGAAATCAAGAGCTATTTCCTCAGGGTTTACATGAAGATTAAGTGAGTCAGTCAGTGGTAAATTGCTGGGACTACAGCTCAGGTTTCTTTACTCTTTCAAGTGTTCCATCCATCTGACTTCACAGCCTTCCATGGTTAATTTTTAACATCTGCAAAACTGTAATGAAATAATTTATATGCTTAAAACAAAACTTTTTGTTTGCTGCATTCCACTAATGTTGTTTAAAATGTACTTCTACAGCTAAACTGCAGAAAAAAAAAAAGTCTTGGACAATTTAGAAAACAATTGACACTCCATAGCTACAGTTATTGTATTCAGATTATTTTTTTTACTAGGAACAACACTTCAAGGACAGATGGATTATTACCTTTCCAGAAAAGTACTCACATTTCTGCTGAGCACCTTCTTCATCTCCTTTTATTACTAAAACTTAATGAGATAGTAATATAAAACTTGATTAATTTTATAATCATTTTTTAAATTAATGTGATAACCAAAGGGGAATTCCATCTACAGAACACGTTTTGTGTCTTTAGTTACTCTTCTAAAATTGCAAACAAATGTCCATCAATTATTACTATAGGTGATGATTACCTCTGGGATTTCATTTCTAGGCAACAGAGAACGATACTCCTGTCAATAGGACATCAAGAAGTTATCAGATATTAAAAACCAACGAAGATCTTATAATCAACAGCAAAGAACGATGGCTCTGCATTTAATGGACTAGATAGGAATTAAATAAATCACAATTTAGTTTTCCTCGAGTGTACTCAGCATCCTTCAGCTATACATACATCACACATACATACCCACACATCCCTTACAGCACAGTATTGTGATCACACACAGTCAACCAAATGGCTTACGAAAATGATTTTAGGTGACAATTTATTAAAATCCAGTAACTTGATCACATTCAATCAGTGCCCACATGCTCATGCCCAGGTCTTGAGTTCAATAACCTTGGGCATCTGGGTCCAAAGCCCCAAAAACAGGAATTATGTGATTACTCTTCAGCACTATGCAAGCAAACACGCTGTGCTTGCATGCATAAAGGAAGCAACTTCATAAATACCCATCAATGAAGGCCCAAAGTGATCTCTGCTTTTGTTTCCCAGGTATAAAATATAATCATGAATGCAGATCACTGTAGGCTGTGAAATAATTTATTGTTTCAGCTTTTAAAGTTCCAGTCCTTCAGCATATACACAAACAACCTTATCATTGTGACAGTGTTGATGTCAGTGTAGCTGCACTAGGAATGAGGTTGGCAAGTTCATACTTACGAGGCCATGGACTGAAAAATATTTGGGATGAGATTTATTCCCCAGTTAAGAGCTCAAACAGTGACAAGGCAGCAGATCCTTTGAATGTTTTGTGGCTTTCCCAGTAAAAATATATGTAATAATAATAATAATAAAGTGAAAAAATCTATCCTTTATCATTTCTCAGGACTGCCATATTTCACATCTGGTACTGTGTTTGACTTTTATTATTCTTCCTGTTAATATATGATACATTCATAGGACTGGAGACTTGGAAGATTGATTGGCCATTTCTAATAAATATTAAGCTCTGGTGTTATACAATTGCTAATCAAGAGAAAGGAAAATAGATCTGTTTTGCAAAGTTTTGAATTTCTACTGTGCAGTTGGCCAAATAAGATATAGAGGTTTCAATTAATAGTGAATCTATTTATATGGACTGATGTACTTCAGACAGGCAAAAAGAAGCATGAAAGACTAAGTAGATAAGGAGTGTTGCTCTGCTTTTATTTCAGTTTCTTTCCACAAGGCTGCACAGTACTGTTACCAGGTGAGGGACACTGAGCAGCATTTCATGTATTATTTAGAAGAAACCACAGCTGTTTTAGATGGTAAGAAGGTGTAATGTAAAGTGAGTATTATCCATTATCTTCACTTGAGCTGAGAAATGTTTAGCTCTGTTTCCAGGGAAACCCAGGTAGTGGGTCAGTTATCATTCCTATTGCTGAGACCTTGAGAGCTGCCTTAATGAATCCAGTGCTAGCTCCTTGCTGATTATTGATTCCATCTTGCTCAATGAACACAAATAAGTAGTTCCTAATTTGTTGTGACATTGCATAGATGTGTTTATTTATTAAAGGAGAGAGCAGTGGCAGCATGCTTTCCATTCAGCACTGGTGCTGAATGGAAGCTTTGTGTTGGAAGGTGCTGGGGAGAGGAAGCAGGTCTCTGCCACAGAGAGGCAGGCTATGCCTGTTAGCTTGTGTGATGAGATACTCACAATTATTGCTCCTCAGCAGCCTCTGGGCTCCCTCTCCTTCTCTCTCCTCTTGCCATTTTTTTCCCTCATTTTCTAATATTTAGACTGCTGAGAATTTAAAGACAGGGGATATCATTTTGTTCTGGCTCTGTACAAGGGTGTCACAGCTCAGGCCAGGTCACAAGCTCCTGTTTATGACCTAGAAAGGCTTATTGGCCTCCATTGCATCTCACAGCTCCTTTTCCAACCTTTCCAATAGCCTGCTTATGCCATTATCACAGCCATAGTGTCTTCATGTCAGTGTGTCAGCCAGGGAGTGGTGTGGCAGTTCATGCTGGAGGGCATGCACAGAGTGCGTAAGGTGTGTTACTTTCTTCTGTTCTGGGAGAAACAGAAGAAGGAGCCTTCTACTGAAACAAAAATCGTGTTCACCCACCACTACGAAGTTGTCTAGGAAGACAACTTACGGTTCTTTCATTTATTTCCTCTAAAAATAGTTACTCAAACCTGCAAATTGGAACTGGAATCGCATGTTCTACACTGACGATTTAATAATCCAATTAGCTCCAGAATTTAATCACTAAATATTCTGGTTGAAGTGTATTTGGAATATATTCTTACAATTATATTTACATTTTTGCAGACAATGAAGAGCAGTAAGCTGGAGGAGAGCGTCTGCCCTCAGCCTATACCTGATATCACTGCATTTTTTGACTAGGTCCTTCATTCCCAGAAATTACTCTGTTTCATCATAGTTAGTTTAGGGAGGGAGAAGTTGTGTCAGAAATGGAAGTACAGAATTCCCTGTTCAGCAGGGCATTCTTCACTGAATGAGTGATAACCAGACCTCTACTCTTCATTGGTTATAAATGTGGATAAACAAATAAAAACTCAAGGAAAATAGGTTTGCCTCTTGTATCTCTAGCCTCTTGTATCTCTATACATCTCTTGTATTCTACGTTGTTCCTCACTCAACCCCTACTGAAGAGAGGCAGCACTTGATCAAAGAAGTCCTGACCACAGTTCCAACATCCACCACTTTTGTGCAGATAGGTAAGGGCCCATTCTTTTATGAAAGTACTCAGTTATTTGTTACAGTGCTTATCTGTCTGCACAAACACAGCATCCATTCTCACACAGATGATAAACTGGAGCACTGTTGTGGTTTAGCCCGGCTGGCAGCTAAACACCACACAGCCGTTCGCTCACCCTCCCCCCTCCCTCTCTGGGATGGGGGAGTGAAATGGGAAAGTGAAGCCTGTGAGTTGAGATAAAGACAGTTTATTAAGACAGGAAAATAATAGTAATAATAATAATAATAATGATAATAGTACTACTACTAATAATGTGTACGAAACAAGTGATGCACAGTGCTATTGCTCACCACCCGCTGACCAATGCCCAGCCTATCCCCGAGCAGCCGCCCCCCCACCCCGGCTAGCCACCCCTATATATTGTTCAGCATGACGTCAGATGGTATGGAATACCCCTTTGGCCAGTTTGGGTCAGCTGTCCTGGGTCTGTCCCCTCCCAGCTCCTGCTGCACCCCCAGCCTGCTCGCTGGCAGGACAGAGGGAGAAGCTGAAAAGTCCTTGGCTTGGTGTAAGCACTGCTCTGCAACAATTAAAACATCAGCATGTTATCAGCGCTCTTCTCATCCTAATCCAAAACATAGCACCCTGCCAGCTACTAGGAGGAAAATTAACTGTCCTAACTGAAACCAGGACAAGCACTAGAGTCCAGCAGCTTACTGGACAACAATAGGAGGGAGAAAATGCATATTTATCAGATGGTCGAAATTGTTGAAGCTTGAAATGGGAGCATTTTCCCAACAACATTGTCAGCTGTCTTGGAGGAGTTGTTGAGATACAAGCTGTGTTTCCCTCCCACAAGTATGCAATTTGGTGGGAGACCAAAGCTCACGGGTTGGTGAGTCAAGCAGCCACCAGGCAGCTAAACATAGTTGCCCTCTTCCACACTGAGCAGGATTATATTCCACAAAAGCTTCCCTCAACTTCTGTGAAAGCCCCTGAGCTGCAAGACTCTTACTCTGATTTAGGGATATCAAAATCTGACCTCTGATCCTTTCTCTATCACAGTGTAAGAGTTTTCATATAATTTTCATTTGAATAGGCTCCATTGTGTTGCAGACTGGAAATATTATAAATGCTGTGCATACTCTTCTTCCCTTTCTTCCCCACCTTTTTTTTCCCCTTTCATCCCTGTACAGTTGTCTTTTGACAATCTTTCTGTACTATCTCTGTGCAATCCTGAACACAATGCCTATTGCTTGTGTGATAATGTGAGTATTAAACAATAGGAATAATGATAATGTTATCAGCACTGCTAGTTGTTTAACATTAACTGCAGTTTTCCAAATTTCAAACCTGTAAAGAATCTTGCCTGCATACATGGAGGTAGTGCTAATCTCCCTTTGAACAAAAAAAAAATAAAATATATATATATATATAGAGAGAGAGAGAGAGAGAGAGAGAAATTATTGTTCTTGTGTCATGCATGGGTTTATTTTAGCTAGCTATTTTCAAGGACAAGGTTGCAATTACCGGGATCTTTAAAGAAGTCCTTTCAAAATAATGCTGACTGAATAAGCCAGTCAGGGAGGATGAGGACTGTCAAAATGCATCAGGACAACTAGTGTCAAATTGGAGCTCATGTTTACTCTGCAGTCTTATTTATCAACAGTACTGCTCTGACAAAGAGTTTGTTTCAACACCATCCCAAGTTAAGGGAAACTTGATTCTGTTTTTTAGGGGTTTTCACCAGTAAGATTAAAGGACTTAAAACCTAAAGATAAGGAGTTCAGAAAAGGGAGCACATACTAAACTTTGAGAAAACCATGCAGAAATAAAGCAACACTGTAAGAGAGAAGTCCTGTGCCTAAACAGCTCCACAGGACACTTAATACCCGAGTCCCTTTCCAGCTGATAGTATCTTCTTATATTAACCCTTCTTACGGTCCAATGTTGGATGTGGCCTGGAGGTATGACAACATCTATCCTGTGGATAGACTAGAAGAAAAAACACAGATGAAAATGCTACCAACCCTGCTGGAAGGGAGTGCCTGCCTGCTCAGCAAGATAACACCTCCGCAGTCAGTACTTCTGTCAGCAGCTGCTTATTGCCAAGGCACTGCCTGTGTCCAAGTGAAGGGGAAGAAGAACTGCATCATTTGGGGTTGTAACACAATCCCTGCCAGGATAAGATGGTTTATTCCGCCAGAGAACGCCCTACTATATAGCTCTAATCATGCAATGTTGATATTCCCACAAAGAAAGCACCATGACCTACATCCTACATGGCCCATCCTGCCATCCTATCTGGATGTCTTTCCTGTGGAAGGGGAAAGCTGATGGACCAACTAAGATATGGGCATGCTGGCTCTGCTGTTGTGTCTACCTGAAAAAAAAACTTCTAGAATAGCCTGCTTGTATCCACTGACATCTGGACTCACAACTCTTTCCTCTTTTTCTACTGGCCCTTAATCACATGCCATGGGGAATATTTCAAGAGGAAGCATTAAAACTTTTAGCACCAGCTGATGAAATGTATCACCCATGTCTTGGGATGTAGCTGTGGACGCACAGTTTACCCAGAGAGACTGTTTGCACTGAACTCCTGTCCTGCTTTTATAACTGAAAAGTTTTCTATATCTGAACTGTATTAAGGACCATCTTAAAACCTATTTCTTTAGACACAAGAAATAAGCTACCTCCTTCATTTCGCCAGATTTTTCTGCAGGCAATAAGGTCAACAGAAAAATAAAAATAATGAGGAACTTGCATCAGGTGCCTGACACACATGCATCATGCAGGATTCATTTATAAACACACCTATAAAATATCATCCATTGCAGGTATCTCTGGATATGCTTCCAGCTTTAAAAATTCAGGACCATTCTTCCATGGCTCTTTGCAGTGAGAATTCCTTACTGATTTCCTCTGGGCCTCATGGATAAAAACTCTGAAATTGCCAATGTACATGTGACTAGCACCAAACTGCTCAGTGCTGATTCAATAAGGAATATTTTATGTTCATAAACACCTGAAAGGTTCTCTCTGCCCTCCCTTCACATTCTTCTCCACACATTCTAGATTATTCTAGCTCTTACTTGCAAAAGCTCATATTCTTCATGCATAGACATATGCCAGGTTTTGGTGGCCACTTACAGTTGTTTCTGCGTCTGTGTGAGCTCACTTAAGTTGTTCTGGAGACTTCAAGAGACAATGGATCTGATTTTTACTTCCCAGAGAGAAAAAAACAAGTCCAAAGCTACTATAAAACCCAGACCTATGGAATGCAGGACAGTCCTAAAGTTGGAGAGGCTATCACTGGCTGAACATAAGGTTAAGCTTTGAAACTATCCACGACTGCATTTTAGCTTCTTATTTGAAAGTGGGTACCAACCTTCCATAAAATAATCATTAGTCCTTCTAGAATAAGAAACTGCAAATGACCTTGATTCCCTGCTCAGCTCTACAAAGTTCACTAAGCAGGTATTGGTAATTAGCTCTGATTTTTACTACAGTTGAAACATTAATTATTTAGTAAGTTTTGAAGAGCTTAAATGTGTTTCCTTCTCAGTGAAATATTTATGCTATAGGACAACCAACAGCTTTTTCTGTTCATTCAAAACGAAGGCATTTAAATATATAAAAATAATGCTCAGCCCTGGGGGAGCACAAAATGTATTTGGAAACTGGTGAGCTGAAGAAGTTAGCAATGAGATGTAAGGAATGTGCTACCAAACTTGGAGCACAAATTGGGAAAGGCTTTCTGAAGATCTCCATTTTGTGTTTCAATCCAACCCACACGTGAAGCCAAGTAAAAGTCTACCCAGGAAATACCACTATATGATCATTTTTTTCTTATACTCTTCATCAGGTACCTGCTTTTAGCAACAGCTGGAGACAGCATGCTCAGGGAGATGGAGCAAACCCAGTCCAGCCACTACTGTGTCCTAACATTTTGTTGGAAAGAAGCCTAAGCGTTCAAAAGTAAATTCAAACCAAGGTGCTACCATGAAAACACATTCTGGTTACAAAATGTTTAGTCTTCAAGCAGTGAATAGATAGGTTAGACTCCTAAGCACAGCTGGCTTAGCCAGCCAAGTTATTTTGAGACCTCTATGGAAAGATTTCCAATTGCGTGCTCTCTCCATGGAGAGAAAGTCACTGGGGCTTCAGATTACTTCTAGAGGTCCTGACAGCAGGAATGGCAACACTCCGCCTCATACCCAGTGTGAGCTAGCTTCCCAGCAGTCAGTGTCAGATGAATTGGGACTACACTTTTAAAAAATGTATGTAGTTTATCTGAGAGAACTGGAACTGTAAAAACTTATTTAGCAAAGCATATAGTCTAACAATTTCATTTAATTATGTCAGGAGAGAATAGGCAGCAGCAGCAAAGCAGATATAGCTAGATCTTTCCTAACCAAAAAAAAAAATAATCCCTGGGAGAACTGAAATATCATCACCAAATGTTGCATCCCTAATTATAATATACACTTACTATAAAGATAAACAATGTTTTATTTATGCTTAAAGTACACCAGTAACTACATTCTGGTGGAAAAATGTACTGCTTTGTTTTGTGGCAGATTGATTTCTGGGGAGTGATACTTTTGCTTACTATAAAATAAAACTTAGTTCTGAAAATGTTATTTCCATTAAATTCTAGTGAATTGAATAAAGACCCCGTGAAGAATATGACAAACTTCCTGTTAATCATCTAATCAATAACCATTATAAAAACTCGCCTCGATATTTTGTTCCACTTTCCAATAATTGCTGTAGAGATGTATAGTGATTAGCACTGACTTGAATTTATTTGAAAGGTTTTTATCATTTAATGAGTTTGCAAGAGTTTGTGTCTTTTTAAAAATACCTATAATCAAATCCTCAAACGTGCAGACCTTACTAAGTGGCATTCTTTTTCTAGAAAAGCACCAAAAAAACTATTTTTTTTTTAAAGAAAGTTCCATTTTTTTTGAGTCCATCACTAGGAAAACAAGAATGTATGTGCAAGGTCATTCAGGAGGCAATCATTGCTTTCTCTGAACCAGAAAAATGAAAGAACAGTACCACATGAAAATTTGTAATCTGCTAGATAGGATAAGCAGCAAATTGGATGTTTTGTGTCACTAGCCCCTCTCACCTTCACACACACACACACAAACGGTGACAGAACTGAGCAAATGTGAGAAACGATCTTGAAAAGACGCAGACACTTACGCAATGCAGCATAAAGAGACAAATGAGGAAAATACCTTGGAAGTAATATTTGGGGGGATGCTAGAAGCCTTAAATGTCAGACAAGAGTTTAAGAGTAACAAGTGACAAGAATTTAAGAGTAAGGCTCAAAAATATGACATAAATTACTAAGAATCTGAAAATAGCTCCCATACTGCTTAGGCTTTACTGGATTTCAGAGTGTACTAAAGACTAGTTATCTTGAAACACAGTCGTTCCTCAAATATAAAGCAATCATTTGCCTGTCTGGACACCTACCTGGGCAGCCTGCTCTAAGGAACCTGCTTTGGCAGGGGGGTTGGACCCGATGATCTTTCAAGGTCCCTTCCAACCCCTTCAATTCTGTGATTCTGTGATTCGAAGCTACTTATTAAGAACCGGGTAGGAACTAATTTTGATGGAACTTGATGAGTATCCAGAAGAAATTACTATGGGAACTAGGAATTGTTTCTCTTGAAAGAGTAAGAACATATATTTTAAGTAGAAGAAACCCTTAAAAAGAGACCATTTGTGACAAAGTATGGCGTGTCTGTAAGTCTATTCCTTAGAAGACTATCAGCATGTATTTGTGGAGAAAAGAGGCTAATGCTACACAAAAATTTAATAATGATGGAAAATAATTCTGAAGCATTAACAATGCATTTTTCACCCACAGTTCTCAAACTGATTGGTTGATGATGCTAATGCGACTGTGGCTATTCCTCTCCTCCTCTTATTCACAATGAAAATCTGTGTTAAAATATTGAATGGAAATCATCGCAGTATATGATTTGTATTAAATTATAAAGCTTAATTAAATTATATAAGTACTTTTACCAAAACCACCAATCCTTTAAACCTTAGTTTCAAGAGGAACGTATGTGTGTGAAACTGTTAGAGACAAGGTTGTCGTTGGGCACCAGAGATCTGTAAATAATGCTCTCAAAGTCATAGGTTCTTTCATTCTTTGCTGAGATAATTGAATTAAACATTGGTGGGGAAAAGAAGTGAGGTGGTTGTGATGGTGGTGGAAAAGTAGATCTATTTTCCTCCTTTGAATTGTGAGCTGAACACTCTTTGTTTTGAGTACGTCTGTCATTGCACGTAGCATTATGAGTAAGAGATGGGTCATAGCCTTTCCCAAGGAATGCATGAAGACCTCGTGAGAAACATCTGCAAATTAAACTTATCGGAAAGCCAAGACACTTTCCTGTTTAGTGCAGCCAACTGATGAAATCAGTTTGCAGTGTATGAATTAACAAAAATACCTATCTTTAGATTGTGTTTCCCATGATAAAGCTGACAGTCACGTGCAGCAGGATTTAAGAGATCTCCAGTCTTACAAACCTAACCCTTGGATGGGACTCACAACCCACATGACTAAGTCAGACTTGTTGTTTTTGTTCTACCAGATAGCGCATTTGACATAGAGGCAAACAGAAATAATGCCCTATTGGCTCTGCTACCCCCAGTGAACCTGTAGTTCTGTGGCTTGATCTAAAGCTGATGTGCTGCCACTAGAACTGGCAACACCTTGCTGGAGCAGCAGATATTTATCCCAGACATGGATCTCAAATAGCTGAGGGGATTAAATGGCTTATTCTGTTCAAACTTCAGAGTTTGCACAAAGCCTCTAAACAAAATACAAAATTCCAGCCTTACAACTTCATGATTCAGAAACACACACCAGTCACAGAAATACCCATCAGTAACAGTCCCTCCTAAGAGTCCTTCCTCTCCACCGCTCCACACCTTGCCCAAATTTCCACTGACTTCTGGTGAAATAACCTTATGTAAAGCACTGTATACTTCCACAACACATCACTATTAGCCCAGATGAGACACCGTACCGCTGCTTTATGGTCTGACCAGGAAAAACAAAATTATCCCTTCTCCTAATATTTATGAGATTTTTGACTACATCACACACTCTGTGAGCTGTCATATATTGCATCTACTTGCATAAGGATTTACTGCTCCTTCTTCCCATATGCCACCGAAATATGTGCCATTTGCTACTGTTCCTAAACCTTCCTTTGCAACATCTGCTGCTCTAATTAATAAGGCTGATGATAGTAAAGTGATCACACAATTCTAAATATTAACACACAGGGGGTGTCAGTACTCTTCCCAGCTAACAAAAGGCTGTCATCCAAGTCTCCAGAGAAGGATGTCATTATAGTGAAAGAAAGCACTGCCAGGGCTTTGAAAACTCTTCAAACAATTCAAACCAAACAATTCAAAAACAAAAAAAAGCAATTCAAACCATGTGTGATGATTTAGGATATACTAAGTCTGTCCGTACACTTATTTTTCACACTTGTGTAGAGGTGCTTATTACTCCTTCCAGGTAAATACTTATTATGTGTGAAATGAAGTACCAAACTATTGTATGTACAAAGAAAATGAGTCCCTCCTGGTCTTTCTTGCACTATATCCACTGTGATGTGTAGTGAACACATACATAAATTCCCCTGGAGCTAGACAATTTCATGCCCTATTTAGAATTCTCCCTTTAAAACAAAGTGATAGGGAGTTTAACTCACAAAGAAATATTTTGCCAATCTGATATGTTATTTATATTGCACCTGTGACAAAAAAAAAGGCGGGAAAATGATCAAATTTGCCTTTTCACTTTGATTTCATCTTTCAACTTTTTTTTTATTATTATTATTTTTTATAGGCTTTCCTTTCACGCTAACAGGGCACATTCATTCTCATTAAAATTTTTTTTTTCATTTGACAATTCTGTCAACATCAGTCAACGTCAACATTCTGTCAACATCATCTGTCAAACATTTTCTAAAAGATTAGGATCATTGAGTCCCATCATTATGTGTCCTTCTCTCTTAAGAAAAATCAATTTCTAACTTAGTATCTCACAAGCTACATTTCAACGGTAGAATGGGTGTTTATCTTAATGGTCTCTTAGTCCTGAAACTCAGAAATATCCTCAAAGTCAAGTGTATATAAATGTACATATAAATATATGTGTATGACTGTATATACATATCTATATGTACAATACAATACATATATATGTATAAATTAAGTCAATATCGGCATTTTTAAAAATGATTGTAGCATGCATAACCACAAGTATATACACATCATTATAAGCCTCTAAGATAACACAGATCATACATGTTTCCAGACTGAAAACTGAAAGATCAATGTTTTTTTGACAGAGAGCAGAGAGGAAAAAAAAATAAAATCAAATGAACCACAATGACTTATTCTTGGACTTCATGACTCTAAACAATCTTAAAAATAGGAAATGGATTTTGATAAAGGTATAATGATGTCTGAATGCTGAAATATAACTGACTTAAAGAACTAACTATGGGAGCCATACTAGTGTTTAGGAATTGTAACTGTTCTTGAAAAACCCCAGAAGCTGGAAAATTCGGATTTTCTCAATAGAGAAGAACCACCCATTCTGGCAAGACACCATGTCAACAGCTAAACTGAACAGCAAATGAATATCACATAGATTTTTTGAGATATAAATATTGTTTATAGTAGCATGCTTATCTAAAGTATTTCCTCCACTCACAAAAAAAAAAAAAAAGAAAAAAAGAATTCTATTTAATTATATCTAACCCACAAATTCTGCTCTAAGAAGTTTAATGATTGGACTTTCAAGACTTTAAACTGCTTAACCTTTTGATCCTCTGGCTTAACAGCCAAACTCTCTTCAGCAGATTTACATTACAAGAAGTAAATCTGTTGTGATCTGACTCCACTGGCAAATATTTATTTATTAAAGACCGTAAATGCTGTTTATTCTTCTCTGCATGTGTAACTTTCCATAAAAATCAGCCATGTGAAGGAGGGGAAAAAACAGCTGTTAGCTTTTATTCTTAAAGGAAAAGTGTTTTTAATTTCTTTTTCAAGTGTTGTCAAGAATGAAACAGAAATATGTTCTGTAACCTGCAGTTCACTTCTCTTCCTCCAGCTTCTGTAATTTGATATATTCTTTTTCCCGTGTCTTTTTTATATGCCTATGTTAATTATAATAGACACACTACTCAGATCCTTTGTCCATCAGCCAATTCACACCCAGTTTAATGACTGTGAGATATATTATTTAATCTAAATGTGCTCTGTATGCTAACAAAAATCTTTGAGTACCTAATGAGCAAAGGACTTCCACTACCACCGTGGAGAAAAAAACAGCTTAATGACTTCTCATATCCTGTGCCCAATCAGATATGCCAAGCTGATGTAACACATTAAGCCAAACTTCCACCAACCATGTTTTTCCATGTTCTCCCTGAACAGTACAACTATCTAGTAACTCGTTTACTTCCTCCAACACACTCTGTGAAGATGGCCTTGGACAACCCTCCACATTTATCCCCTAAGATTAACACTTTTAGGGGAAGGAGCTGCCTTGGACTTGTTTGATCTTCTGTCTCCATGTGCACTTTTATGTGTTCTTCCAAGTAGCAGAGGAGTTGTTTCTGTATTTATTATTATTTTTTTAATAAAGTTGCTTTTACTGGAAAACTTGTGGTTTCCTCTTACAACTATCTGCAGTCTTGACTCCCTGTAGGTGATTAATGGACCTGCTGATAGTACCAGTCATTTTCTTAAAAAAGCACTCTAATAGGAGGCCTTAGATAAAGAGATTTTCATGCATGAGTGATTGTAAGCTCATTGCATTTTTATAGGGAGACGAAGTGGCTGATTGCCACACAAATGTTTCCATGGCTATTATGTGAAACTGTATTTACAAGGTAGATGCAGTCTCCTCTACAGCAGTTATTACCAGCTCTACTTCGGAGCTTTGTAGACAACAGGAAGCAAATCTGAATTCTGAATAGCAACAAGTCAAAGAAAGATGATGGCTTTTGTTCCAGAAACCTCTTTATGCATAAAATGTTTATCTCTAAAGCAGATCAGATCTACCTGCTGGATATAAGGTATACTGAAGTTTTTTTTTTTTTTTCTTCCAAATCTACAACTGAATGAAGTAACAGGATTGCACCACAGATTCTTCTCTCACTGTTATGAATTTGGTTCAAATAAAAGATATGCTGTCAGCACATGTCTATTATATACAAAACACAAAGAGGGAAGAATTAGCCCATCAATATTCTACCCTGAAACACCTTCACAAGATCCTTTTCCCTCACTTTTTCTCTTTTGGCAAACACCTAAGCCCCAAAAGCACGGTTTGTGATGTTGAAAATGGAACTGGGTAAGGACCAGGGGGAAAATTAGGTAATAAAGTAAATATCACACTTCCTACATTCACCTCAAACTTTCTGCAGTGTTCTTCTCCTAGAGTTCAAGAAGTTCATGGCATTAACTCCAACCTGAAGTACAAGAATCAGAAGTTTACAAGGTACAGAACATTTATGCCTTTCTGTGTTTTAGGTAGGACTACAGTCACCAAGTTTTAGGTTTCTCAAAGCTACAGATTAGGGCCTCCATAACCAATTAAAAGGGAGAAAACCTCCAGGGGCGATGAACCTCTTTTATTTTACATACTTAGTCACAGAATTAACCACTGTCTGGAAATTTCTACGCAAAACAGAGTGAGTCTAAATAATCTCTTCAGATGATGTGCATAACTTACAGAAGACTAAGATGGGCTGTGATGGGTATCACCATTATTTTGTAGTCCAAGTCTTGGACACAATTACAACGTTAAAGGACTTGAATAGGAAGCATTCATTAATGCAGGGTTTGCCATCTTCTGTCTCTAGCAGAGACAACTGACTTCTGGGTTTCCTTGTGGGAACCCTGAACTTAGACAACTGGACAAAATGCTCCAAACTAAGAGGAATTTTGTATTTGATGCGTACTACTAGAGACAAAAAAGAGCATTAATATACTACCCTGGATTTCACTATCAGGATTACCCTTGCTGCAGTAACATCAGTGTTGGCAGTTAGTTTTTATGGAAAAATGGCAAAGATTGCAAACCACTCACACCTAGTGTATCCCATATCCAGTTCTACAACTGCAGCTTCCAGTGATAAAATGCAGATTTGTCTCTCCGGTACTGAGCCATGATACATGTCTCCAGTGCCGGAGGCTCCCTGCAACTATAAAAATCCACTTCCTACTGATAAAACGATTCTGCACTGTTGGTGTTACACTGCGACAAGGCAAAGCAGTTGGTGCAATAACAGGGAGTGCCAGGCAGGCAGCACTACTGTAGCTCTCAGTAATATCCTGAGACAGTAAGACATGTCAATTTTACTTGCTATCAAAAAAAAACCTCTGTTTGTGGAGCAGAAAAGACAATTTGCAGGGAGATTACTGGTAAGATAAACAGTAAAAACAGTAAAAATAGGGGTCGTATGTCTGTACTGCTGAAAGACAGTCTTTACTAAAGACATAGTTTCACCTGATACAGCTTCAGAAGTGTAAATGTGAATGGTCTAGGTTTAAGCTAGCTGGCCAGCATTCATCTTCCAACTGGCCGAGGGTGCTGTTTGCAGTCTTCTAGAAACGTGAGTTTTATAAAGCCTGAACTAGGACTCAGTGGCATGCTGTAACAAACCCAGGCTTTTTGTGTTTATCATTTTTAGGGGAGGGACAGGACAGAAAAGTTTCCCTAGCTCAGAAATATGCAAGAATGCACTGGGCTTGTCACTCTGCAGAGTTCCAGGTATGACTTGGGTGAGGACAGTCCAAAATTGCATTAGCGTGTCACCTTCAAAAGGCTGGAGAGGATGGCATCTGACAGTTCCTGGAGAGCAATAACTGAAGCTGGTACCTGTTCAGATACCATGGAAATGGGCGCAGATGACAGTGTGCTGACTGGAATTTGAAAAAGCACCATCCCTTGCATCTTCTCAGTTGCCTCTCTTTCTCTCACTATCCTATCTCATGGAGGTTTTGTACTGCCATCTTTTGGCTAGCCTTATCACCACTGGAAAAAAATAGAGAAAGTTTGAGAAATACCTTGCATCTCCTCCCATCTTTCTCTGCACCTGTGACAAAGAAGCAGCCCTGTGGTGGACCTTCATGTTTACTTCTGAAGCCTTCCTAATCAAGGTCGTAAATGTGCTAGGAAGCACATGCTCTGGTTTTGACCACAATGTCCAGTGCAGCTGCTAATTACAGTCAGGGACAAAAAATCCAGGATTTTCAGCCTCCATTCTGACTGCGTGGCTGCAATGTTGTGCTTGATGCACAATAAGATGCTTTAGTTAACATGACATTGCATATCTATAAACTTGCTTAAACAATTTCCGCAAAATGGATTGAATAATGCTTAACTACTGAATGTAGCCAAGGAATATAAGTCACATTGAACATGAAAATGTTAAATACTCTTTTCATTCCATTGTACAGAAATGCATAATCCTCCTGGATTTAGTGACTCATTAGTGAAGTCATTTTTTAAGGAAAAAATAAACTGTATATTCGTCATTCAAGTAAAAAAATCCATTCAACATGTACTTAAATCATACTGAAACCATGTTCTTGGGTGCTGCACTGCCTAAGAAGAATTCAGGGAATACTTCTTGTATTAGGAACCTTGTGCCTCTTTTATAAATTCTTCTTCAAGACAAAAATTTTGCTTTTACTTAAAGAAGAAATAATTGTTTCGGCAGAGGAGGAGAAGACTTGGGGAATGCTTTACTTTTAAAAATAGTCTTTGCTATTACTTAGATGATTTATGAACATCTTGAATGCATCTGCTAAAAGCATTAATATGGAAGGACTATAATTACAAGAGTTAGGAAAAGAAAAGGGATACATTCTTTTAGGAAAGTGCCTCTAAATATTTTATTATTTTATTTTATTTTATTTTATTTTATTTTATTTTATTTATTTTGTTTTGTTTTGTTTTGTTTCATTTCATTTCATTTCATTTTTTTCCAAAAGTTGTGCTGGACATTGTTCAGCTGTGACCCAAGTACAGGAAACATCTTGGAGATCATTGCAATAGGAAACTACCTCTCTGGGAGGATGTTTCAGTGAATAAGCCACTTAGCTGGCCATGATGAGAATCAAAGAATCACAAAACAATTGGGTTGGAAGGAATCTGAAAGATCATCTAGTGCCAACCCCCCTGCCATGGGCAGGGATACCTGCCACTAGACCAGGAAGTACAGACTGAACATGTGCTCAGTATGACAGAAAGGGGGCCACTCTTAGATCATGGCTTCGCCAAACCCTGATTTGCATATGCATGTATCTCTTTGTGCTTGTTTATCAAGAGAACAAATCCTCAATGAATAAATGACAGTGCCAGGTTCAAATATTGACTGAGCAACTAACAGGATCGTAACATTTTTTCTGGGAACAACAAGATATTTTGAACCCTGCAATTTCAAGATCAGCTCCTGCCTAAATCAACTTGGAATCTAAGCTCTGGGCATACTCGTGGGCTTTGCACCAAGACAAGTTTGGGTTTTCTAGCTGCCCAATCAAATTTTTGATTAAAAAAACACGTCAGACCAAAACTTAGGCCTTCTTCTGACTCTCTGCCCCTTGATTTCTGCATCTGTATCAGTGTAAAGAACAGCACTCGTAAGACTGAAAATAATGAACTTCCGAAGGTTCATTTTGACTTGGACAGATGCCTTCAGGCAGAATGAGGCTGCATAATTTAGCATACTAAGTTGCTTTATAAAAAATGCATGTTTTAATTTGTGAGAGGAGATTTTCAAAGTGTTGTAAAAAAAAAAAGCTTTAATGCTGGATCAGAAAGGAAAGAGGCTGCAATAGGAACTTATCAAGGCATCTGCCACAAAAATTTTAGTTAAATATAGAGGGCAGGCAAACATCAAGGAAGGAAGACGTGTTATAAAAATCTTTCTATTCTAGCAGCATCTGTAGTAGCTGTGGCATGAATGTTATACTGTCTATAAGGCTTTGACAAAGGCTCAGAAGAAGAAAGAAAATTT
Organism: Cygnus atratus; assembly: GCF_013377495.2. Taxonomy (NCBI): domain Eukaryota; kingdom Metazoa; phylum Chordata; class Aves; order Anseriformes; family Anatidae; genus Cygnus; species Cygnus atratus. Next base: position 12,429,827 of record NC_066365.1, read on the forward strand.
TTTTTTGGCCTGAGAACTAAAAATCCCTCCAAATATCTGAAGTAGGAAGAAAGGCCTTCAAATCCTCAAAATGCAAGCTCATGCTGGGAAAGAAGTTCTGACTCAACTCATAGCTGGAGAGTCTGATTATTATTAAAAGACATCTGTGAGCAACTATAGCTCTTATGGATATTTTCTTGTGCAATTCCTGCATAGCTAATCCTGATATCTGTGATAGTGTATGCAGTACCCAGAGTTCAGCTCCCTAAATGGTCTCATCTTGTGTGTATCAGCAAGGCTCTTCTGCAGTCATTGCAGATACATTGATTACACCAACCTTATCTACTGAAACTCAAGACCTGTCTATACTCATAAAAGTGCTTTAGCTTTTTTTTTTTTTTTTTTTCCCTATCAGATCCTATATCTGACAGTGAGATCAACACTTTCTGTTTAGGGGAACAGTTTTACTCTGAAAGAAGCAAGATTAAGATTGGGTATTAGGAGGAAATTCTTTATTCAGGGGGTGGTGAAGCACTGGAACAGGTTGCCCAGAGAGGTTGTGGATGCTCCATCCCCAGAGGTGTTCAAGGCCAGGTTGGATGAGGCCCTGAGCAACCTGATCTAGTGGGTGGCATCCTCGCCCCTGTCAGGAAGGTTGGAACTGGATGATCTTTAAGGTCCCTTCCAACTCAAGTTGTTTTATGATTCAGTGAAATTCAAAGAGATGCTTAACAGTTTCTGTGTTGTGTTTCTATCATGTCATTTATTTCTATACAGCTTCAGGATTCTTTTTCCCGTGAGTAAATACTTTTGCCTAGAAACCTTTCTGTTTCATCACTGACCTGCCACTTCTGCCTTTATATCTGTATTTACATTGTATAAATATTTGCGGGTAATAAGAGCTTACTTTCATCAAGCGTCTCTCAAAGATTTGGTATTTGAGGAGAGATTAGTGAAAAATATTTTGCATAGATCACTTCTGATTTTTTTAAAGGCCTTCACTTTATGCTACCGTTAGCTACAGAAGTTGTGCAACTGTTTGATAAGCAAAAGACTTTAGCTTAAAAATACCTTGGAGGCATGAAATCTTATATTTTTGTAAGATGAAATTAACTCAGGCTTTTAACAATAAATGAAGTTGCCCACTAGAGAATTAACTGTCTACTTGGGGCAGCAGGTGCGGATTTCAAGACCAGGATGACAGTAATAAAACCCATTTGAAACACATACAAACATTTTGCAGAGGACCTCAAAGAGTTCAGAACTGGATACTATATAAATAAATAACACTACAAAGAGAAGTGAACGAATGACTCGTGCCCCCACAGATGACTCTCTAAACAAATGTGGGCATACTGTTTTGGAACATTAACATCTTTTTAATATTTTGGGGTGGGGTGAAGCAACTATTATATTTTATTATTATTATTATTATTTATTTTGCATAGACAGCCTGCTTTGCAGATAAATGAGGAATTGTTTCCACTGATGCAGAAATAGGTACAAGGGCAGTAACTGAACCTGCATACTTGAGCTGGTTGGGAGCAGAACCAGGAGCAGATGTTCGGAGGGGATATATGTTGTTATCCAGCTGCAGCTGTCTGGAATTTAACATCTTGTGCAAAATCTCACTTCTGATTGCAGAAAAAAAGATCAGTACCTCACAAGAACATGTTACCCCACATTTCTTAAATATATATCTGAAGACAGGCAGAATCACTGCGTGAGGTTCCTATCACTAAACTAGTGAGGTTCCTTCACTAACTAGTGGGGTACTGTATCACCAGTGAAAATTAGATTGGGATAGATGAACCCCACTGCACTGTATATACAGAGCCCCAAACCAGCAAATTCTTCTGCTGCCTAGTACAAACTGATAAAAAAGCTGCTTTGTCTGATAAGCCTGTATTAATGTGAGAATGGAGAAGCAAGTAAAAGAGGAACTCTTTTTCAAGGAACTGTCTTAATACAGCCCAGGGTGCTTTACAACAAACACAAAAGACAGAAAAGCCTACCTTGGAACTGACATTTTTTTCTAATGTCCTTTATGTAGACCTCTTAATCAATGCTTATATCCATAAATAAATAAATTATTGAAATGTCCCCAAAAGTCTACAATCCTAAAACACCAATCCTCTCATGCTTACTCACTCTTGGGTACTAACTCGTGCAAGTTGACGCACTTTTCTCCTGAGACTACACACAAAGACATCAGGAAAGAGGGCAGTGGCTCCTCCATTTGAATTTTCTTCATCAGTTGCATAACATTGGTATTTCTAATTTATTTCCAAAGTGTAAAAGGAGATCTCTCCTTATAAACATTTCTGCTGGCAATTTGCTCACTCTGTTATTGGTGTGATCAATGATGAAGGAATTTCTTATCTTGAAATGTTTAGATGGAAAGTTAGGACAAATTTACTCTGGACTTAAGTTCATGAGAATTTGCTTGTTTTTCTTTTTACCATCTCCAGTTGCCACCAGCAACATTTGGATAGCTATAAACAGTTTCTAAATATTACAGAAGTGTATTTTTGTTCTGCTCGAAAAACTTCAAACAAGAGGCATGACAAACTGCATTCTTTGCTGGCAGGATCCCCTCTAGACAGGCTTCTGCTAACAAATCAGCATTTATAAAAATTTCATATTGACCCAATTTTGTTCAAGTATAGAGAAAGAAAGATATTCACGAGTGAACACCATGGACCATTTGGAACGACTCTCTATTTCAGATCAAAAATCAGTTGGATCCAAATGCTGACCTAAGTTTTGGGGGAGCTTTGTGGTTAGTGTTGCTCACAACTGGCAAAGTCAAAAGCAAAATCCTTTCTCTGAACCATTTTGCTGCGGAATTGGTAAGAATGACAAAGATCTTCTCTTCTGTGGCAAAAAGCCTACATCAGTCCCAAATTCTCATGTTGCGATCTGATGACATTGCAGTTTTTACACAATGGTACTTCCAAACCGGTGTGGCTGATGGCACATGCTGCTCTGACAATGTTCCTCTCAGTATATTAAATTAGCTCTACCATTGTTGTGCTTTGAAAGTCAGTTATTCAAAATCTGGCAGCAGATAGGGTTATTTTTGTAATGTATTTAGAATGAAAATCATAAAGAAAAATCTCTTTTATTAAGTGCTTGAAGGATGCTTTTTCTCAATGCCAGTTCCTTTAAGAAATGTACATGCTAACTGTATAGCAATATATTTTCCGAAGAAAGCCCAGTCATATGCTATTAAGCAAATTTGTTTTCAATGGCTGTGGAGTAGAGCTGATCACATTATTTCTTTCAAGTGAATTATCCAGTGAATACTTTTTTTATGACTACTTCATTTCTGACTAGGATCTATCATTATTTGAATGCTTCTGCAGAAGGAAAATATTCTCTGGTGAATCATTTTTTTCCACATTGCCCTCCGTATTCCTGTTTCATAAGTTGTCAAACAAATTAGCTGGCATATTGTATGAGGTTATTTATTTCTGTTGTTTAAGCAGCTTTCAGAAACTTATCATTTCAAAGCAGGGCTGCTCAGAAATTCCCTGAAATACTTTTGATTTCCAAACCAATTATATTCTTTCAGGAATGCAGCAGAATTATTTAAACTTTCATTGGATCCCTATTGCCAGCAGAAACTGAAAAACAGTTTTTTGTGCCTGGGCCTCCAATATCCCATGTGAGTCCATGGTCTGTAAAGTCACAATCTTTACTTGGATGGGCAGAGTGGTCTGTCCCCCAGTTAATTCACCACTTTCCATCCACAAGCAGGTGTTCAGCCATTTCCAGGAAAGCAGGGTTTCATCATGCATAACAGTTACATGGGAAGACAAACAACATAACTTTGAATGCCTTGGCCCTCCTTCGTTCCCCATGCTTTTATTGCTGAGTATGGCATCATACGGTACAGAATATTCCTTTTGTCAGTTTGGGTCAGCTATCCTGGCTGTGTCCCCTCTCAGCTTCTTGTGCACCTGCAACATACTTGCTGGCAGGACAATGTGAGAACCAGAAAAGACCTTGACTCTGTGTGGGCACTGCTCAGCAAGAGATAAAACAAGGGCATGAAGGAGGATGTAGGAAACAACAGGCCAACCAGCCGTACCTCAGTCCCTGGAAAGGTGATGGAACAGCTCATCCTGGAAGCCATCTCTAAGTATGTGCAAGGCAAGAAGGTGATCATGAGTAGTCAGCATGGATTCACCAAGGGGAAACTGTGCTTAAGCAACCTGGTTGCCTTCTATGATGGGAAAACTTGACACAGAGTCAAACTAGAGACCGTTAGCTAGCAGTGTCCCCAGGGTTCAACACTGGTTCCAGTATTATTTAACTTATTCATCGGTGACTTGGATGAAGGGATAGAGTGCCTCCTCAGCAATTTTGCTGATACAAAGCTGGGAGGAATGACTGATACAGGTACTAGAGTGCTTTGCTGCCGTTCAGAAGGATCTCAACAGGCTGGACTAATATCTTGAAATTCAACAAAGTTAAGTGCAATGTGCACTAGGGAGAAATAACCCCATGCACCAGTACAGGCTAGGGGCTGACCTGCTGGAAAGTAGATATGCAGAGAAGGACCTAGGGATCTTGGTGGACAACAAGTTGAGTCTTCCAGTGTGGGATACCTTCCTCTTCATCTACCAGAAAATGCTTAAATAAACAGTCCCTGTGCTGCTGTGCTAGATGCAATACCACTTTATAAAGAAAATTCTCACATTTAGATTTTAACATCTACAAGCAGATAATAAAATATATAGTAAGTATATATATTAAACTGTGGTTTGTTTGTTTTTATCAGACATCGGGATTATTTCATTCCTGCTGCATTGGTCCTCCAACGGTTGTTTCCCAAAACACTAACTTTGAAAACCACAAAGATGCAGAGAGCTTTACACATTACAGCTATGTGTCAAAGGAATAGCCTAGAGCAAGCCTAGCAGCCAAGAATAAACAACTACAAGAAGGTCTTCCTGGGCTGTAGCAGTTAGAGCATGGATTCATTTACTAAAACAGTTTCGTATCCTGAGCTACCAAAAACACTACGAAAAACTAAATGGATCTTAAATTTACAGCATGTCTATGCAGCAGTGTGTTAGGGATACCTAAGCTAGCTCTGAGCACAATAACGTTTACACAGTATATTGTCATGCAGAAATGCCAATTCTAGTACCACGAGGCAGCACAGCAGACATGCAAGGCCACACAGCTAGGTCTCAGCAAGGTCTGTCACCACCTAGGCTGCTTCCACTTCCTGAGCTGATGTGTTCAGCACTTGCCCTGCAATCATCATGGGGCCTGACGACATGCATCCCAGGGTCGTGAGGGAATTGGCTGATATAGTCGCCAAGCCTTTCTCCATCATATTTGGAAAGTCTTGGCAGTCAGGCGAAGTCCCTGGTGACTGGAAAAAGGGAAACATCACTCCCATTTTTAAAAAGGCAATAAAGGAGGACCCAGGGAACTACAGACCAATGAGCCTCACCTCTGTGCCTGGGAAGATCAAGGCAAAGATCCTTCTGGAAGCAGTGTCAAGGCACATGCAAGACAAAGAGGTGATCTGAGATAGCCAACATGGCTTCACCAAGGGTAAATCGTGCCTGACCAATCTGGTGGCCTTTAACAATGGAGTGACTGCAGCAGTTGACAAGGGAAGACTGACCGATGTCATCTACCTGGACTTCCATAAGGCCTTTGACACGGTCCCACATGATGTCCTGGTCTCCATATTGGAGAGGGATGGATTTGATGGATGGACCATTCAGTGGATAAGGAGTTGGCCTGAAGGTTGCACCCAGAGAGTAGTTGGTCAGTGGCTCTATGTCCAAGTGGAGGCTGGTGACAAGTGCTGTCCCTCAAGGGGTCTGTCCTGGGACCAGTACTGTTTAATATCTTTATCAATGACATAGGCAGTGGGATAGAGTGCACCCTTGTGGGTAGACGAAAGGCTCAACAAGAGCCAGCGGTGAGAGCTTTAAGTCCAGAAAGACAACTGCATCCTGGGCTGCATCAAAAGAGGTGTGACCTGCAGGTCGAGTGAGGTGATTGTCCCCTCTTCTCTGCCCTTGTGAGACCCCACCTGGAGTGCAGCATCCAGGTTTGAAGCCCCCAGCACAAGGAAGATGTGGACTTGTTACAGCGAGTCCAGAGGAGGGCTACAAAGATGATTAGAAGGCTGGAGCTTTCTCTCTTCGCATACCTTTTTTACCTGCTTACTCTTTCCTAGGCAGAGATTAGAGACAGCTCAGAATGGATGATCACAATGGTCATTTCTGGCACTAGCAGAAAACCCAAACCTTCTTTATGCAAGGGACACTCATTCTTGGGAGTTTATCTTTTTTTGTTCTGCACAGTCATCCTCCAGATGCCTGCTGGATGCCTGCTTTCTGCAGTCAGCATGTCCAAAATGGGACAATGTGACATTTTGTAGTTGGCAGCCCCTGGCCATAATCATACTTCTGTCCTGCCCTGCTGTCCAATTGTGTTTCTTTGCTGCGGAATGTCACGTCTTTGTATTGTAGAGAAACACAGTTCTGTTCCACCTTTCTGAGCAGAGCCATCTGATTGAACATATGTAGGTAAATATCCTGGCAGCTTCCACGTTAGCCAAAGCATCAAGAGACTCACCTGATCATTTTCATTTTGCTTGCAGAGACCAAAAGATATTTTAATGTTCTCCCTATGAAAGAGCACTTGGTGAGTCTTTCTTAAGTATTATATTTTGTAGCTTCCTTGCCAGTAAAATTATTTACTCTGTACTTCAGTGGAACATAAAAACTCTAACCTGTCAAGGACAGGAGATGCCATGGAAGTGTGCAATGGCCATTTCCAGGATAGTGCATAGGCCAGGAACCAGAGGAAACCACCCCTTGTCAATGGGACCCTGCTTCCTCTTCTGTCCTGTGGCTGGGGAGACTGAGACCCTGGGGCAGGTACAGGTGTATTCTGGTGTAAACTGTATCCTACTCTATCCAGACCCTAACCTAGCAAGCTACAAAACACCTGTCCCCAGCCTATGGAAGCAAGTATACCTTGGCTATGCAACTTTGCCCTAAGGAGATATCCTTTGTGGTAATGCTTTCTGAACAGGTGCGGGTTGAGACCATGAGGCTGAGTATCGACTACTGAGAAAAGACTGTGTGTCCTTGACCACGAAAACGTCATCTATTTTGCCCCCCATGTTGGGGCAGGGAAAAAGAGTGACCATGAAGGCATGGTGGAGACAAAGAGTTGTGGATTGACCACAGTCCCCATTTCCTGTTCTTCTGCAATACTCAGGAGGAGGGATGTAGAAGAGGGTGGATGGAGGGAAGGTGTTTTTAGTTTACTTTTAGTTTTTCACTGCTCTAGCTTGTTAATAATAGGTAATATATTACATTATGCTGATCCTGTTTTGGCTCTGACAGTAATTGTTGAGTGATCTCCCTGTCCTTATCTCAACCCTTGAGCCCTTTCCATCCTATTTTCTCCTTCTTTCCCTTTGAGGAGGAGGAGCTAGATAGTGGTTGTGGTAGAACTTGGCTGCCCAGCTGGGTGAAAACACCACAAATAGTTCCTCTGAAAATTGGACTATATCTATGGGACCAAACGTATCACAGTGTTTCTACTTTTTTTTTTTTTCATGTACTTCATCCATGCATTGAGTTAATTGTGTTTCTGGGTTCCTCCACTAATTGTTTTTAACATTTAACTTCCCTTCCTACTGAACGTTTCCATTAACTCCTTTCTTGAAGGTAGTGGTTTTCACCTGGCATATGTTTTACTAACCAACTAGCACCTTAAAAGTGAAAGCTGCACAAAATGGCCAAAATCCAGTTTTTCAAAGATGCCAAGAAATCACTGTTTTCCAGGCTTGCACAATTGCTGCTATTTCTCCGATCTGTTTGCCAAGAGAGGACATTGGTTTTATTTGCTTTTTCTTTGTGAAAAGTGATTGCATTTGCCAGGGTATTTTATAAGCCCATCCTCTCCCAAAGTGCAACAATGTTCAGTGCTTCTTATGGTCTGATTTAATCTCTCATGTTCCCAAATGCAGGTATATAAATTCCAATACAAGAGGATATCTGACAGGAGAAAACCCTTAAATCTAGCAGATCAAAGTCTAACAAGATCCAGTGGTTGGAGGTTGAAACTAAAAAACAAGCAATCTGAAATTAAAGGCACAGGTTGTTGCCTTTTTCTTTTTCTTTTTTTTTTTTTTTTTAAGAGGAAAATTATTTATTTCAACATCTAGTGTCGGGGATAGTTAATAGATATTTTGTCACCACTTCAAGTCCAGACCAAAGACAAGCAAAAGTGGGTACAGGGGCAGGGGTCTCAGACCACCTTATTTTATGCATGCAATTCAAGTGCCTAAATTAAGTGATCAAGCTTTCTAGGTCCTGATAAAGGCAGTGAAGAGAAAGGGAGGTTCAAGACAAGGCAGATTTAAAGCAGCAGCCTAACAGCTGATCTTAAAATCTCTTCTCAGTGGATGTAGGCTATAAGGGTAGCCTTGGGGTATGGCTTAGCATGATGCAGCTAGTCTACACCTGAATGTGACAGATGAACAACAAAACAGCCCATTTGGATCATGGTTACATACAAATAAGCTCCCTTTACCCCTGAGAAATCCTTCTAGCACTGCACAGGAGATGGGGTTATGCATGCATGAACTCCTGCTGATCTATAAGTTACTTATACAGACAGATGATCACAGGGCCATCATAGTTTACACTGCAGAGAGACAGATAAAGTAGGTACTGCAAAAAGAGAGAGCAAATGCTGGTCTTCCCTAACTCTCATTTCCCACTAGTGGTAACCAGGGTGACCAGCACTGCCTTCTCAACCCAAGCTGATTCAAGGCCAGTTCTGATGCCTCAGAAACCTCCAACACATTGATGATTTTTTTGGGGTCTCTGAGTCTGCTAAGCACTTTAGTCCCCTTTCCAAATCTCTCTCCTCTTTTGTCTATGCTTCCACACAGGACCAAACCTCTACTTTTGCTCCTGGACAAACATCTAAACTGAGAGTAAATACTGAAAATCTGCTTGGTTGGACTGTGAGGACAGTAAAAGAGTATATCTTTCCTTATTTTTGCTGCACTAAAATCAGCCTTTTTTTGGGGCATACATCCTCTCCTTCTGTTCATCCCCATCATTGCAGTACTATGTCATGGCTGATGCAGAGCCAAAGATTGTCCTCCAGTGAAAAACCTGTAACTTCCACAATCAAAAAAAATAATAGAAGAGAGATAAATGGATATTTCTGTCATTCTCGCTTTTGTTTTAGAGTAGGACATTAAAAGGAAGGCTGAATTTTCAAAATTAGAAGTAAATCATACATGAAAGATACTTTCCTGAAGAGTGAGGAAAGTTCAAGCCACAATCCAAATTTCCTGTAATCTCATGTGAAATATTAGATGTGAGGGAGAGACTTCGGTAGTGTAAAACAGTTTAGATCTCTTGCCTGAAATGAGTTCTGCTGGTACAGCACAGACAAAGATGGGCCTAGAGTTTTTGTGGTAGATTTGTGGCACAAATTCCAAGCCATGTGCAGACAGTCTATCTCCATCTGCCACTGGCATCAATTTTGACTCCTCTGGTTGTCCTGCCTGGTCCTTGTGGGTCCAGGAACTGCCCCAACACTGATGATGTACACATAACAGACCTATATTCTGCCCTGAGTAAGCAGTTCCTGACTGAATGAAGGTTAAGTGGGAATGCAATCTCCTTTTCTATACTTCTGAGATTTAAAAGAGAATGCCTTACCAAAACAAAACAAAACAACCAAACAACCAAAAAAAAAGCCCAACACACACACACACACACACACACACAAATAAAATATTAAAATTACAAATGGGGAGAGAGAAGAGAAGGACCACACGGAAAGAAAAATATTAAGGTAATGGAGAGAGGACGAGGCTGTCAGGCAAACTTAGTGGCAGTGAAACGACAGATGGGCTATAATTTTAGTGAGCAGTCCCACAGATGGTTCAGCAGATGGATTCTGCTGGGTTCATACTGCTTAGGTGCAGATTTCAGCTGCTGACTGTGACAGGCAGGGCAGCTTCAGCAGAGAGAAGACCCTTATTTTGCCTTGTTTAATGCATGTGCTGTTCTGAAAAAAACTGGCAGTGCAGGAACAGTAAGTGCCACTATATTAGTCAGCCTTTGCACTCTTTACATGCCTCTTTGATTCAGTTTTTCTCTGTAAGTTTTAGGAAAGGAAAGGTTTGCTGCAAACAGATTTACCATCTCATTTCTTCCAGTCAAGTTAAGTGACAAATGCTACTCTATGGAAAACAAAGTTCTCTGCAGATTGTGATGATTTATTTTCACACACACAAAAAAAAAAAAAAGAAAAAAGAAAAAAAATGTTTGTCCTTCTGGATAGATATGTTTTTTTGTTTTGTTTTGTTTATTTTGATGGAATGTAACTTCTCGAGGTGAGAAACCATCTCCTCACCTTATACACGGGGTCTAGATTCTTACAAGTATTAATGCAATGACGAGTAATAAAGCACAATGACATTTCCAAGATGCAACAAAACACTTCCTCCCAATTTTTTTTATTTTTGAATGTTCATGGAACTTGTGGATATGAAGGAAAGGAATTTTTGAACATTTTTTCTCCTAAAGTATATATTGCAAGCTAAGGAGAATGACTAGCCTATAACAATCTTCCTTTTATCCACATATAGAGTTCATCTTGCATATGTTCTTCTCAACAGACTGTCTTCACCTCACATTCTATCCTTTTGAGATTGAGGCTGAGAGGTGGAAGAAAATCAGATAGGTAGGAAACTGTCAGGAGACATTCGTAAAATATCTGGGTCTGGTTTTTAAATACTGCTAGAGAAATACAAGCAGCTGGACAGCAATGAATAAAGAAATGGTAGAGGGAGGTGGGAAAGAAAATAATGGAATAAAACAGAATTGATTTAGGTCAAGATCACTTCCAAAGAAGGGCAATAGGAGAGATTCTTTTAAGGTGTCTTTTTTAAGCTGTGTAGTATAGGTTTTATATTTATATATTTATATATTATATACATATATTTATATATTTATATAATAACTTATTTATAATAAGTTATTTGAATTTTGTTTTGGTAAAAAATAAAGCTATTGTACAAGAACAGGTTGAAGAAGCTATCAGGTGATCCTGAGTTGATTTTGTTTAAGAAATATAAACAACAGTAGTCCTGTGATAACAGTTTGCAATTTTAAAAGGGCAGACTTTGACAAGGGAAGAGATTTAGGTAGTGTGTAAATCATGGACTTGAAGGTGGATGAGATTCGGAATGTATTTTTTTAAGTAAGAGAAGAAAAGTTATTTGAAATTTGTATTCCAGGATGAAATAAACAAATTAAAAAAGAATAAAATAAAAACCCTTCTAAAACTGTTTCTCGGCAGTTATTGAAAGAATAGTCTTCTCCAAGGGAAAAGATGGACTTCTTAGCAAAGACAGCTATTTCCAGTGCTGAAGACGCATAGTAATGAATTAAGAATTGCTGAAAATAATTCTGAATGAGGTACTGTAAAAGAATTATCAGAAAATCCTCAGATAGACAAATGGTGGCCAAGAAGGCCACCGGCATCCTGGCTTGTATCAGGAATAGTGTAGCCAGCAGGACCAGGGAGGTGATCGTCCCCCTGTGCTCTGCTCTGGTGAGGCCGCACCTCGAGCGCTGTGTTCAGCTTTGGGCCCCTCACTACAAGAAGGACATCGAGGCCCTGGAGCGTGTCCAGAGAAGGGCTACGAAGCTGGTGGAGGGCCTGGAGCACAAGTTCTGGGAGGAGCGGCTGAGGGAACTGGGGCTGTTTAGTCTGGAGAAGAGGAGGCTTGGGAGAGACCTTATTGCTCTCTGCAACTGCCTGAAAGGAAGGTGTGGGGACCTGGGAGTCAGCCTCTTCTCACAGGTAACTAGTGATAGGACTAGAGGGAATGGCCTCAAGTTGCCCGAGGGGAGGTTTGCATTGGAAATGAGGAGACATTTCTTCTCAGAAAGAGCAGTCAGGCATTGGGACGGGTTGCCCAGGGAGGTGGTGGCATCACCGTCCTGACATGACCAGGGTGCCTGTGCCGCTGTTGCTCATAGACTGCCTGGGCATCAGTTGGCTGGTGGCCAGCAATTGCATTGTGCATCACTTGATATTTTATTTTATTTTATTTTATTTTATTTTATTTTATTTTTTCAATAAACTGTCCTTTTCACAAACAATGACTTCTCACACTTCCATCTTTTTTGATTGTATCCCACTGTGGCAGAGTAAGTGAATGGCTATGTGGTAGCCAAGCTACCTGCCAAGTTAAACCTCAGCACAAAGTTATTAAACATTGAGAGATCTGAATGTGACTTTCTTGTTAAAGGACATCTTGGCACATATTTTTTTTTCCCCCAGAGGGAGAAGGCTGATGCCATAGAGGCAGTGAATGGAAGCCAAGCAGAGCATCCTCTCAGAGTGACAGAGTCAGCAGTACAGGGGACATTTATCTTCATTAAAACACAACCTCAAAAATTCCACAGTCCTGACCCTGGAGCTCCAAGGACACATTAAGTGAGTGTCCTTCCACTCCACTGCCCAAAAGCTCCTTTTTGACTCATTCAGGAGCTGATCTGTCACTGTCACCTTCACTCTCTTGCCAAACTATTGCTATTGCAAGGGTAGATACTGCTCCCACCCAGACGCAGCTGATCAACTAAACACACTTGTTCTAGTAATGCTATTCATCTCCCTCAAATCAGTGTGGGGCACATGTTGAATCCCTCCTTCCTAACACAACCTTCAGGTTAGCAGTGAATCAAGGCACCATCTTATATACTGCACAAGACTCCAGGGGATATTTTAGGTGTTATGTTAACATACATCTCCAGTCCCTTGCCAAAGGACCAGTTGATGGGGAAGCATTCTTGCTGATACATGGGAAATCGAAGATCGGAGGCAAAACTGGCTACACTGGCAACTGAATTTCTAAGACAGAAAAATCAGAAAATAGCTGTGTGCTGATGACAAAAATGCTGGCTAACCTCAAAGAAAACGCGTACATCATTTTAGTCTCTTTCCATAACTAGGAGGGAAAAAATATTTTTGCAGTATGTTTCAGGAAAAAGTGACCTGAAAACAGAGATAAATAAAGCATGTTAACTAACTAAATTAAGATGGGGGGAGGGGAGAAAAAAAAAAGCACATTTTCAGCTTTAAGGGATGCTAAGAGTAATTAAAACCATATAAAATTCAAATACTAACTTGCAGCTTGTTGGTATTTAAAATTATATTATTCACCCATATGTTAGTTAGAATACTGCTACTAAAAGTAATACTGCTTTTAACTCTTAATATAGTAAGTCCTGAAATGCAATTATTAGAGCTCATTTTGGTGCTAAAATTAAAAGATTTCCTTCATTTAACAACAGAAAGATACAGAATCAAAGGAGTGACTGGAAACTCTCTTACTTGGCCTCATACTGGACTTGGGCTCTTAGAACATACCACAGAGTGAGTTTCACTGAGAAGAATTCAAGATAAGAGGGAATTTGGGAGATTGGGAACAAGTGCTGTGATGGCAGGACAGTACTGTGGCCGCAAACAGATTCTTAAAACTTGGAAGGAAAGCCTAAGGTGAGTGTGTGACAGTCCTGCTAGCTGCAGCCCAACAGATAGGCCAGGGTCAGCCTGCATGGTAACAGCAGGGGAAGCAGGCCATCTTAACATTTTTGTTGATAGTTAAATAAAGCACAAAGTCTCTAGGGTGAAGAGTGTTACGAGTGTTGTGTAAAGAACTATGCACTTTACTCGTAAGAGGGAAGCAGAATATATTTATTGATGAAAATATTGATTTAGCAGGACTTAATCGTGAATGAGACAGCAATTTAACAAAGTTCTAACAGTAAAGGAGACATTAACAAGATTTGGGATGGCAAGGTCACTGGATAATTTACCACATAGAGGACAGGATCAGACTACAAGTGTATAGGAAATGCTCACGTTAAGTCACAAGGTTCAGAATGGAGCCTCTTTTTTCTGTCCAAACTCTGAGGAGTCTAGATACAACCAGATCCAATCCCAACCCCATACTTTATGTTTTATGTGTAAAGGATTATATTCACAATCTATCCTTTATATCACTTACAGAATCACAGAATGGCCAGGGTTGGAAGGGACCTCTGAAGATCATCTGGTCTAACCCCCCTGCCGAGCAGGATCACACACATCCCACAGCACATCCCACAGGATGGCATGACAACAAAGTTTCAGCATGCTTAGAAAATTACTTGCAAAATTTTAACAAGCTAGCTTTTAGTCACTTACTGACTATCTGTTGCAGGCAACGACTCTCTCCACCTGGAGGAGTAACCTTGAGAGGCATCCCTGCTCAAGAGGAAGATCCTGGCATGCAGCCCGCTTCAGTACAGGAGAGCTCAACAGCCTGTCCCTTATTTATGGGGTAAAATGATTGACTACTAGTCAATATATAGCATGCATGCTCTGTTAGCCCTTGGAACTGTCTCCCCTGAATCCACCTTGAGCCTGGTTGGGCTGCCACGATCAGGTGCATTCATCACAGCTGCTGAAAGGTCAGGTTGGGGGGAAGGCAGGGACAGGGAGGGTACACTGCCACAACAGGATGTTTTCTCCAGCACCATAAACCTGGTAGTCATCAAACTGAATGTGAGGGGATTGCCAAGTGTCAGCTGTGGTGACCAGATGCCTAAAAGCCCAACAACCACCTTGTCCAGTGCAGCCATTTCACTGCAACCATCTCTGTAAATGGACTACAAGACTGGAAATAAAAGTTGCCAAATTTTAAGCCAGTGGCATCAGATGAAGGTCTAAGTTAATCTCCCGGTAATCCACCAGTTTTGTCATGGATATATGCATGAGGATAGCCTTGCAAATGTATGGTACTTCATAGGCCAGAATGCTCTGTGTTGCGGTAGCAGATTGTTGAAGCTGAGAAGTGACATGTAACCAGAGGAATTGAGATAATATGGCACAGACCCCCATGGAAGATGCTAAGGGAGGTAAAAATAAGAAACCAAGCATCTGGAGATGAAAGACAAGGCATGAAGATGAGGCCCATTGTCCCATACATGGGACATTAGTCCCCATGTATTGAAAACATTTTTAAAAACATAAGAAACACTTAGGGTGGCTGTGAGATTAAGGGAATGATTGAAGCAAGCTATTGTAAGGTAAGTCTAGGAGAACCAGACTGTGACTGGGTACAACAAGGGAAAATGCAACAGCTTCAGACAGCATAAAAATGCACATTGTAAGTCAGTCCTTACAAAGCAGGAGTGAGTGTCAAATTGATTTAAGGGTGAACAGGATAATTTTACTTTGCTTTTTCTTCTGCTCTGAAGGACCAGCCACATCCACTTTACTAAATCCTTATATTTGCAGTTTAATCACCTTACTGTCCAGTTGTACAAGTGTCATATTTGAAAGGGTATGCAAGTAACTCCCAACGGGTTTTAAAGGAATCACTAACTTCAAAACAAATTTAAAACAAAACAAAGCAAAGCGAAGCAAAATAAAACAACCTTAAAAGCAAAGCAAGCAAGTAACCAAACTGAAGGCCATGCTTCTTCTTGGAATCCCACTCTCCACATCACTTCTGCTACCATTTTTCCTTGAATGTCAGTGGGGTGATATGGACCCTGATAGAAGGATTCCAGAGATGCTGACTGACAGTGCTACTCAGAAAATAAAGTAGGCTTTGGCAGAGGGCATAAGGAGCAACTTCTCATCTTTCCACTATATTCTGCCTTATTCCTCAATGACAGACCCCACATAGTGAATATAAGACTGTAACTTCCTTATCGGTTCATGGACAAGAACACTAGCTGGCTTGCTGACATTTTCTGGTAGACAGTGGCATATGACACAAAGTCTATGTCTCACTATTTCCTGCAAGCAGATATGTAGGGAGTGTGCTGTGCACACCAAAAATTTTAAGCTGGTACCACTAATTGAATGGAATAATTCTCTTTATGACAGGTGCTTATATACATCTTGGGTACATCATACATGCAGTGTGCAAAATTAAAATGTATTGCCTTGCTGAAGAATATTTTGCTTTTATTATATAGTCTGAAGTAATGTTTTTTTGTTTGTGTCTTTGTTTTTTGTTTGTTTGTTTGTTTTTGGGTGGTGGTGGTGGAGGGGGGAGTTATGTTCTGCCTGCAATAGTTGAATGATGAAATACTCAGCTGATGCCTGCACTGAGCACATTCCAGTAAACGTTGGTGAAAGTTAGAGGCTCTGCTGAGTTCAGCAGAGAAACATTAGCATAAAACCAGTATACAATCCCACCTGAACCGCTACATTTTATAGCTGTTTTTCAGAATTTGTGAGCTACACACTGGCCTTAGGCAACAGGATCTCTAGGCACCCACAACTCTTGAAAGCTATGAACAGAGAGAAAACATGTTTCCACAAAAACATAAAAAGGCTCTGCTTCAGAGAAATGTACTTCATAAATGCTCATGCAAGTGTTTGTAGAGTGAATGCAATAAATCAGAACCACAATAAAACATCAAATACCTTATGACCCATCAAATACAAAAATAAAACACTTATGGTGAGGATACACAATCTATACAGGTATTTCTCTTTTTCTGTTTGCTTGGATCTCATTTCCAATTAACACTGATCCTTCTATAGTATTTCTTACCTGATGCTAGCATATATTATAATTATGTTAAACTTGGGTTAAATTAGATTTATTTCTAGTCCGCATTTCTATTTCAGGATTGTCTATTGTTTAGGTTCTAACTACTATTATAACATGAAAATAACAGGAAATTAAGAGCTGCTTGATTTTCCCCCAAATTGCCTGACAGCTGTCATCATCAATGTCACAGCCACGATAAATTTATAGTCTATGAAAATGACATAAAAATATCAGAAGGTGCATATGAATATATACATATTTTAGTGCACTTGTATTCTATGAAAGCAGCAAAAGAGTTAGGTGCCATCAGATATCCTCAGCCACTAGTATTTACCCATGGTCTGCGTCCAGTTATTTATACATAACTAATTTGTCTGAAATAAAAAATTCAACAATTTTGAATCATTCTCCACTTTTGAATAAGCACACATGGTTGCATGGAAATTTGGATTTTTTCAATTTGAGGATACGACTGAGTTGGTCGCTTCATGGATAAAAGGTCTTTCTAGTCCAGTGGTGGGCATCACCTGTCACTTTGTCAGAATTCACATTTTCATCTGGAAAGTCATATCAAGCACACAGGTGCATCTCAAAGTCTTCTTGCCATTTGAGGGCGTCAGAAGGCCAGATTCTCAAAACCAAATTTGATCTAATGCCAAAGCAAAGGCAAATGCCAAAACCATCATGGACTTGAGAGATTAATAGGTATTTACATAGTTCCCTTTCCCCAGCATTATTAATCCCCTCTCACTCTCCTAAAATTTACTGGAGTTAAGAAATCTTGATGGGCTGGGGAGGACACGTGGATACTGGATGCATTCTCTTCTACCAGGTTACTTTAAGGAGATAGAAAATAGCTATTCTGTGTTTAGGCACCAAAAACTAGATATTTAAGGCAGCTGAGCACTTAAACATGCAGATTGGCTCCTAAAGGGGATTTCAGTGGATGCTGAGGGCCAAAAAGTCACAGTTGGAAAACTGTTTCCCTGAAAATTTCATTATTATTATCTTTTTCTGCATCTTTAGGCACTCAAACATCTCTAAAATTCCAGCCCCAGCCAGTATACTTCTCCATTGTCCCATAAAAGGATACAAATCTAGATTAAGAGGTTGTTTTTTTGTTTGTTTGTTTTTACTATGTCAGTGCTTCCCCTGTTCTTCTCCCCATTACAAAGTTCCACAGCAGCCCTTGATCAAGTCAGAAAATACTGGGAAAACATTAAAGATCATCAGATTTAAATTGGGTGCTTCAACTCTGTCCCTGTTGAGAAACTACAGCAAGCAGAGGCAATATTTAACCATTATTCTGTCTTGGGGATGCACTTAATTTGAATATCTTAGCAAAGCTCTGCCAGGAGAAAGAGTGCATCTGAAAGAATCACCTACTTTACAGCTTTCTTTATGAGTAAGAACCAACGTCTGTTACTCCCACCTTGAGAAGTGGAGACAAGGTTTTATGACTCCACAGTTTCCTGAAGAAACATCTCTGCTGAGTTTTAAATCTTTACAGTTTATTGTGGCTGCCAGAGATGCTGCTTTATCAAATGCTGAGGTTTCCTGGTCACCCGAAGAAAGGAAAGATAGATTTGCAAAAGTACCAGAATAAACAGTTCCCACAAGCACTGAAAAACTTTCTCCACACCTTTCTTCTATCTTTCAGCATTCCTCATTGGAACTGCAAAATATTTCTTCAGCTTCACTAATTCAAGAGAGTAAAATGTCAGCTGTAGCTGAAGTGGATCTCCAAGTGCTTCTCTGGTTATCAGCAAGAAATAATTTTTGGTGGATCTCCATGATTCCTGATGGCATATCATTGGCTTAAATTTTTTATAAACAATAAAAACATTTTTTTCTGATTATGTACAGGTAATTTCGAAGCAAAACGGAGACCGAACAGTTTTAAATGCCTCTGAAACAATGTGGAATTTAAACTAAACTACAAAAAAAGAACAGCGTGCCTGTTGTCAAATCAAATGATTGTACAAGCAACGTACTTAGGAAACCACTCAGAACCTCCCTCTGCATGTCTGAGGCATGTCTGAGAAAAGGAATGACATACTGTTCTCTCTCTCTTTTATTTTTAAATCAAGACCTCTATTGAAAGAGATGAAAAAGACTCTGAAAGTGACCTCCAGGTAACAGGTCCTTCAGAACAAAACCCCTTCCCATTGCATAGCACATCCTTCAGCCAAGTATTTTAGTGGCTTCTCCTGATGACTTTCTCAAAAATTGTCACCTTTTTTCCTCCTAGTTGCAGCCATGATAATTCAGCATATTTTTCGGGGAGAGCTCAGTTCATGGCTGTGATTAGTAACTGGAGCACTTTCTTTTTGTAAACCAGTAAATTTCCCCCAAGCAGATATTAACTACAAGGCTGAGCCTCCCTCAGTTTTATACAAAGGGGTATTGAATGCTGTACAATACTGCATTGTAGACATGATTTTCCATTAAAGGGACATTCCATTGTACAGTTCAGCACTTAAAAGTTTGCAAATTCCTGAATTAACAGTTATCTGTAATATCTTAATTTGCACAAGTTTTATGACACTACCTAATAATATGGTCCTATAATATTTGGCTCCCCCTGAATCTCTGTTTCACTTACTGAATGGAGAGCTCTTCATGATTTCTTTTTCATTCCAGGTGTGGCCTGATTCTTATTTACCCGGTACACACTGGTTCTTATTTACGTCACAGCTTCCAAATCCTCCCCTCAGGACAGAATTTCTAATTTTGCAACGTTCAACATCACTGCCGAATTGGATGGGTGCACACAATGAATATTCTGTAATCCACCTTTACAGCACACTTGTGAGGGAACGTGGTTTTACTGTTCACGCCGTCACTCCAACTACATGGCTGGTAACACAGGGGGTTTGTTTGTTAATTGAGGATGCTGCTGCCAAGCACATCAGATTGGAGCTTTGATTTTCCAAAGTAAATCTCACAGTATGTTTTTGTTGTTGTTGTTTGTTTGCTTTTGTTTTTCCTCAACCATCCAATAGCTTTGAAGACCAAACTGTGGGCTTTTTTTTCCTCTTTTTTTCAGAAGCTGCATTTAAGAATAAGTTTGTCACATGAATTGTGATTCTTTCCAGGTCCTCAAGCAAAAGCAAAACTGAAACAACCACAAAAAACTGAGCAACTCAGCAACCTTGTATTTATCACATCTCCACACAGAGCCACATCACAGGAGCCGAAGGGTGGCAAATGCAGGGGAAAATACATAGTTGTTGCAGTAGAGGTGGCAGGGGAAGGGAGGGGAAGTACTTCCTAAAGTGACTTTTTAATAAGGCGTCTTTATGATGGGAAAGTGGCAGCCTAATCTGACAGCTTTGCTTTTCATGGCCTTTCTTTTATCTTAGTTGCCAATGTCATTCAAGTCTCTTTTCCTTTTTCTTTCTTTTCTTTACAGCCCACACCCTGTCCTTGTTTGGTTCTCCTTTCACACAATTTTGTCATTCAATTTTGTCATTCATACTTCTCAGGGCCCATTAGTGTCTCCCTTAGTTGAGTTTTAGTTGGTTTACCCCCAGCAAATGGAAGCAATTTGCCTCCCTTGTTCATGCACCTGCCAAATTATTAACCCCTCAACAGTAACATATAATGTAAAATGACCAGGTGAAATATACTGGTAGCCCAGCTCTTGATTCTCAGATTACCATGCTAAGAACCAATTCCCATTTTTCATTTACCACTGTTATGCTTTCAGCAATTAGTCCTGAGGCAGGGGACTCCTTCACACGACACTGGATTTAGGTGTGGTATCCTTACAAACACACATGGACATAGCTTCCTAGTGGTAAGAGAGCTGCTTGGCCCTGAGTGCTTTAGTGCTTTGCTGTTTTTTGTTGTTGTCCATTTTTTTTTCCTGTGAAAGCTTATAGCTTGTATGCAGCCCCCTTCAGCCTGCTATTCAGGAGATTTCTTTAAGTGCATTAAGGGAAAGATTACATATTATCACCAAGTCTGGAGACAACCGCTAGGAAAATAATACAGCAGGTTGCAGAGCAGTGGTTTTCAATCTGTGGGTTCCTAAAATAGTTTATTTTGTGGGGTGACCTATGGGATAGGTGAGAACCTAAAAAGAGGAAACAATTTTGAGAAGAGTGACTGCAAAGTGATGAAGGTCAGAAATCTGAGCAGAGGAGGAGGACACCAGACTTGGAAAAAGGCAGATTTCATATAAAAAGAATTGGTAACTATGGTCTTTCTTTTCTTTTCTTTTCTTTTCTTTTCTTTTCTTTTCTTTTCTTTTCTTTTCTTTTCTTTTTTTCTTTTATTCTAGATCCTTCACATGGACTCCTTGGTCTGTTTCAGAAATCAAAACCCTTTCATTCTTTTTTATCATGTCTGAGAACTGGATGAGGCTAACTCAACTACCGTAACTTTTATTAATATTCCCTGATTAGAGCCTTTAACTGTGCTGTGTTGAGGAACGCGTTCTAGCCCTTCATACTTACTTGTGTGTAGAAGTTTCGATTTGATGTCCTTTTGTCCTTTCATCCTATTAAATGCCCAGCTGTACAGTGGAGGCTAGCTGGCTGGCTGTTGTATGTTTATTAGGGATTGCCTCTACTCCAATTTTACTAATGTTACAACTAGGAATTTTGGGTCTCTTGAATTTATGGATGGTGACTTACATGCCATTCCAGAGCTAGTTTTGGTTTCTGTCATGGAGCAGTACAGCACCCTCTTGTCTCTGTAAAAATGTCTCTGTAAAAACATAACATCAGTATGTGTGCTGTTGTTTGCAACTTTGATCTCTTCAAGGTGACTTCCAAAATGGGGGAGAAGAATGGAGCAGAATAAGCTTGTGCCTTTCTGCTTTTTGCTTTTGTTTTTGTTTTTGTTTTCTCTTGATAGATAAAGAAGCACTGAAAGATGCTTTCCTTTTCCTTTTTACAGCTTTTTCCAGAAATCTGGGCTACGTACACACCATGATGTATGCTGACTGGGATGTGCGTGAAATGACAATCTCAGAACAACTGTGTAAGGGAAAGAAGCATCGAGGAGGCTATTTTAATCAAGCTGATTTCAGTTTTGTTTGTCAACATTATTTTACTTCATCACCTAATTAGTGTTTTGGACAACGGCTCTGTGCATGGAAGGTTAAAGGCATTCAACCTTTTCAGACAGTAAGTTCATGCAAATTGGTTTAAGGGTCTTTCTTCTTTCAACTTAACTCAGAAATACTACAGAATACATACATTTCCTTTAGTGATAAAAGAGCAACCAAATTCAGAGTGATTACTCATAAAGCATCATCATTATTCATCATCATCAAAACATGAGTAAAAGGATAAGAACGTTTTCCTTAATTGTATAGAACTGAGGTTAGAAAGTTGCAGTTAGGGTTCTCAGAAACCATTGATCAGGCACTCATATATATGCCTATGTGATTTTTTGAAAACATTGGTATTGTCCTCAAATAATTTTACATGATTAAAGTAATAACGCTCTCATACTACTACAATATAAAAAGCAAGATATTAATTCAGCACATCTAATTTCTCAGACAACTTTCGATTCAGTTCTGATCCTGGAAAAGCAATATACCAGATCAACTTTATACACATCAGAAGATCACAGCCTAGGCTGGCCAGGATCACAGAAGAGCCACAAGGTAGTAGTGCCTAAATATCTACAGTAGTATATAAATATCTATATCTAAATATCTATAGTAGTTGTGCCTAAATATCTACAAGCCTGACTTTTTCAACCATATTGAGATTCATTAGGGACATGTGGTGGAGTTAGATCTTACACAACTCTAATGTAGTAGTAATTAAAGATTTTTATATACTTTTATAGTAAATAACAAGATTAGGTTATGATTTCTAACAGCACTGATTCAGCATTTAAGTACTAGTCAATTAACAGAATGATCTTAAGAACTTGCTACAATAGAAATAGTGGCTTAAAGGTTCGAGAATGTCAAAGTTCACCTGAGACTTACTGCAGGGTCCTGTGTGTGCGTGTGTTCTAAATTCAGCTTCACACTTCCAAAATCCCCCCTTAGAGTGAATTACTTACCCTATTCCCTCGACAGCGTTTATCAGTAGATAAGTTTGTTCCTTGAGGAGTCAGCTCTGAGATGTACTTCCACTCAGGAATACCCTGACAGGAATCCCAGCTCAGAGGGAGATCGAGGATGCAGCTCACTGAAGTCCCTGAAGAGCTTGAAGACTTCTTGCTTGGGATCACTATTTATAGGAACATGAAATAACTTACTTTTAGTCAGTAATTTTCCAAGATTCAGGTCTTTTTCACTTATGTTTACATTTCACTTCGTTTATTCATGCCACAGGGGCCCAGGAAAGGGTTGGGGGAAGGCCTGATTGTCCCAGTGCCTTTATTGCATAAACAACAGGGAAGAGAGGCAGTGTCAGGCTTCACCACACTCTGTAGGTAACAGAGGAACGATGCTGTGACTGCTTTTCTTTGAATCATAGACAACAGAAGAATGATGATGCTCCATATTTATTAGCTAAAGTGCTTGACTTGTAGTCAGACTCAGATTCCTTATCATGCTGTTCCTGGACTCCACTGTGGTTCCTCATTTTCCCTTGAGGGATTTCATTTTCAACTGCCTGCTTGACTTAGGATTTTGCATCTGGGATCTCCCCAGTACAAGAGTGACATAGATCTTCTAGAGAGGGTCCAGAGTAGAGCCACTAAGATGATTAAGGGATTGGAGCATCTGTCTTATGAGGAAGGACTAAGCGAGCTGGGCCTGGTTAGCCTAGAAGAGGAGATTAAGAGGGGATCTTATCAACCTCTACAAATACCTGAGGGGATAATGTAAAGAGGATGGGACCAAACTCTTCTCAGTGGTGGCCAGTGATAGGATGAGGGCAGAAAGGTATAAATTGAACCACAGGAGGTTTCATTGCCATATGAAGAAAACCTTCTTTATGGTTTGGATGACAGAGCACTGGCACAGGCTGCCCAGGAAAGTTGTGGAGTCTCCTCTGGAGATATTCAAGGCCCGCCTGGATGCCATCCTGCACAATGTGCTCTAGGTGATCCTGCTTGAGCAGGGGGGTTGCACTAGATGATCTCTGGAGGTCCCTTCCAACCTCAACCATTCCATGATTCTGTGATTTTATCCACAGGGAAAAGTACATTTCAGACAAATTTTGGTGCATTTGAAATGCTGCTGTTGATCATCACTTCATTGCTACATGTACTTCTGTTGATATAAACCATAGAACTGCATGATCCTTCAGGTTTAGCCATAGCACAGTCATACTGTATCTCCCAAAACATTGATCAAAAGAAGAAAAAAAATACATAAACTAATGCTATAGTTGGCACCTTGGTTCATGCTATCCAAAGGAACACTTCTTGTATTTGAACCCAGTATTTTGAACCTGGTGAGCCAGACTGAGAGTGGTTGAATGCACCAGGAAACAAAGCAAAACAAAACAAAAACCTCAAAACGTATTATTTTCTGCAAATACTAACTGTAAATAAGCCCAATTAAATTGATTCTCTGCTCCATACGTTTCAGCTTCCCTCTGTCCCCCGTACAAATCTTCTACTCTCAGACTACTGTCTCTGCAGACATGAAAAACTTGCAGCATGTTATTTATTTGTGGCACCATGAAGCTATTTTTGGGTTAGACCCCATTTTTTAATGGCAGTGAGGAGATGTTGCTGACTTCAGGCATTGAACTAAATAATTTAACCATAATAGCACCACTAAACTTAGAATAATTATGTCATGTTTAAAATGCAGGGTAATAGGCTGTTGTCAGCATATCATAATTCAGGCAGTAATGACTCCTCTGCCCTGCACATAGGAAAAGCAAAAGAAAAATAAAACAGAAATAATTTACAAACTCTTTACAGGACTATGGGTGTGCCACTAACAGCTCTGACTCTATATCTTCTCAAAATGAGATTTTAAATGAGAACCTGAATCAGGACTAGACACCTTGCTAAAGCAGCAAGGCAACACTGGAGAGCACCTGGCTTCAGTGGCACAGATTTCGTGTTAACACAGGCAGCCTCAGATGCCCCTTGCCAAAGATCAACATGTTTTGTGTCTTCCTCTGCAGCCCCAAGGATAAATACCCTTTGCCTGATTCATAAAAAATGAACTAGACAGATCCAGTCTCATCAACTGACTTCCCTGCTTGGAGCCCAGTGACATATATAGCATGACTCAGGTGCGGGAGTGAAGCTAACCATCTTAAATATCTTCCTCTCCATCCCACCCCTCAATATCTGTGGTCCAAATGTTTGAGAAAAAAGCACCTTACTGATGCCTGTAGGGTAATGTCAGTGACATTACTCAGTGAAAAGTAGAAGAATAGTTTTCTGCATTTAACTAAAAAAACCTTGTAATTCCCCATTATAACATGCCAGCAACTATATCTGGAGCATTTTTAAACGTACTCGTTGACTATGATAACAGAAGGAAAGAAACAAGCAAAATGCTGGTACATCTGCTTCCTTTTGTTGCTGTTGTTTTAAAGACTGACTATTGTATTCCTATGCCCTCCTCTTCCCCAACACAGTCATTCCAACACCAGAAAATAATGTAACTTTACAAATTAGTAACAATAATAAGCTTTTTTTTTCTTTTTTTTTTTCTTCCCCCACCCCCCCCTCAGGTATCCCACCTACCATTTTGACTGTACCAAGCTTATCTTGGATATCACCAGATGAGCTTTAAAAGATACTCCCTGTCTCTCAGAGGCAGTTACTTTTAAAGACATTTTAAGCTCTGACCAAGTGCATCCAACCTAGGTCCCAACATCAACTTACATGCCAACATCAGACCCTACAGATAGCAGTAAACTAAGTCACCACCCTTGCCTTTCCATTTCTACAAATACTAGGTAGTTGGATACTCCACGTACTTTGAAATAGCAGCTTCTTGATTTAAAACAACAGCTGTTGTGCAATTATGTTCTACACAGATACTATTGCTCCCCTGCCTGTTGGAAACAGAAATGGGTCTGTAGTTTGATAAAAAGATGAACAAAATGGGGCTAGTTGATGTCCACACTTGGGAGTCAAGTCCTAGGGACTTTCCATTCCTGGGACTTGATGTTCCCAGGAGCCAGACACAAGTGATTTCTGTGTATGGATTCATAGTGTTCAAATAATCTTTTTGAATTTGAAATTAAAGACAATGAAGTCTCTGCTATTAAGAAGACTTAACAGAAGCTTCTCAATGAGCAAATCCAAGAGAGCAATTGGAAAACAAGCTGAACTGATAACATCTGTAAATTTCTGTATCGCCACTGAATAGATATTTTGGTGATGCTGACAGGATTTTCAATGGACAGTGTTCATGTTTTGATCTGCCATAAAGAGTATGTCTTTCTTTTGAGTATCTTGGAGACTTTACAGGTTTGGGAGAAGGCAATCACAACAAAGACGTGTGTGGCTTTCAGCACTTTGCAAGGAAACTCTTGACTACTGGTAGGTTCAGGCTACTAATAAAGGAAATGGTGAGGTTGAGAGCCACAGATGGAGGTCATGAATCTACATGAAGCGTTACAGATGACACAGATGAAGTCTTAGGATTGTGAAGGAAGGGGGATACATTTTTTATTGCTTCAAGGCAACATATTCACTGAAATCAATGGCCTGCATGAGAATCAGTGATTTTATGCATATATGGGATTTGAGGGGAAAAAACAGAGAGAAGAAGAAAAACAAAACATTTGCTGCTCAGTGAAGCTGGTTGGAAGTTTTCCCTGTGCTTTAGATGAGCACCTCCGCTTCAGACACGGCCCAGCAAGCAGGATGCTTGCCACATACTCGTCTGGTGTTCATCGGAATTAAGTCCTGACTTTTGTATTGCTCACACATTGAAAAGGCTACTAACTCTCACAGGATACATGGTTGCTGTTGGTATGATATCGTTCCATGATGTTTTGTATCAGTGCAGGTCAACCTCGGTAAAAGGATTTGATGGATTCTGATAAGTTCAGTAAGTAATTCTTTTGTGGTGTGACTTGTTAGGGTTTTTTATGCAGAAGTCAAGCAGACAGCACATTAGATTCTGAATGTCACTTACTACCAGAATGTGTCTGGCAACACAGCAGTATTTAACACTGAAATGTATTATTAATGCAGACAGAATGATTCCTCAGCTGAAACAATACACTTTCCCTTCCCCTTAAATGAAGTATAATCCAGAAGGCATAATTGCATTGGATATATAGTAAACTTGAAGCTAAATGGGTCATAAATCAATAAATAACTCAGCCCGCAGCTTCACAGTTTATTGATTCACAAGCTGTTTATCCCCCACCTCTCACCATACACTCTGTATCAACTGCATTTATGCTTAATTATCCTTTTTTTTGTGTATGTATGGAGACTTACATGCTTCATCAGACCAAACAGACACCAGTTTTGAAGCTACAATAATAAGAAGAGGACTTTGCTGCCTTTTGTTTACTTTAGAAGTGTATTAAATTAATTTGAGCGTTATTCAATGCTCACCCAACATACATGCTCGTTGCTTACACACACACAATTATTGTTATTTAGGATGTGATAACCTGGTGTGGTGGTTTTAACCAGCTGGCAGCTGAACTCCACCACAACAACTCTCTCACTCCCTCTCCTCAAAGGAAAAGGGGGAATTCACACGCTTCTGTTATGCCCAGACAGCAGGTGTAAAAGTTGTTTTACGGGAAATTAAAAAGGGGAAAATACAAGCTCAAGGACACAGCCTACAAAAGAAATCAGATCAAGCATCGCATTGTGAAGTAAAGGTGTTACTCACACAGCTTGAATTCAAGATTGCTGCCAGTCATCCTGCTAAATCACAGGCATAGAAGACAGCATGCTATAGATGTTGTACATGTAAACGCTGCCCAAGTGACAAGCCTCCTGGACGAAGTGAATGGAAGAAAGGAATGAGAGGCGTAGTACTGCACCACTGTGTGACCCAGCAGAGCAGTTGTTTCACATTATGAACTGCTGTGAAAGCATGAAATCAATGACTTGAATACGTCATACTAACTCCATATTGAGGTCAATGAACTTTATTAAAAAATTGGTTAGGCTTGCTACATTCTCAATTAATTTCTACACACTTCACACCTTGTTTTTATCTATTTATTTATTTATTTTTCTTAAGGGGTGGCATTGCATGCAGTCACAACCCTTCAGGCAGATCTGTGATATCAACTTATTTCATAACCCTTTGGACCTCAAGTATATATTGTTATGCTTCATACAAAGTATTTACTTTGGCACCTGTCATTGTCACCTGTACTATGAAAGAAACATTTAAATAAAGGGTCATGTTATTACTAGAACGATGGCAAGTTCCTCCAAGCTCACACATGAACATTTGTCAGTAGTCAGAGCTTGTTTCTACATAAAAGCAGTCACAGCATTGAAGAAATGTCTAGTGGGATTGTACTATAGCTAGCCAAACTTTTGAATCTCTCCAGAGTAGGGGATGGAAGCAAAGGGCAAGTAAGGAAATAAATAAGAACCAGTTTGTAAATGAACACCAAATAATAATTCCACCATATTCAACAATGTTCTTTTGAAATGTCCACATATTCAACAATGTCCACACATTCAACAATGTTCTTTTGAAACAGACAGAGGTCTACACCTAAGTCATTGGGTCAAAAACTTTGTATCAAGTTTAATTTTATTCACAGAATCACAGAATCACAGCACATGTATGCCACAGCTGGGAAGGTGGGTGGTGGATCTCTGAGCCGTGGAGTTTTCTAGTACTAGAGTGAGATCTGTGCACAGATCATTTATAGCAGACTCAAGCTTTTATTTGTGTTGTTAGGGACCTGTGAAACAGTGTCCTTCAAAATCACTAGTGCCATATAGCAACACTTTATTTAAATTCCCTCAAGGCAGATGCACTCCCAGTGGACTGGAGGGCTGTACAATAATGCAGTCAAAGCAGATTTATTAAGCTCAAAACCACATGACTCAGGCAACAGGGATAAGAGTGTGAGTGAGAGGCCTTATAGTTATCCAGTAAATTTATTTCTTTCTCTGCAGCACAGTACATCGGACTTACTAATAAAATAATGGAACCATCATTGTCAGCTGCTACCACAGGCCTTTCAACAATAAATAAAGTTGGGTACTCTCCTCTCCCATGCATTTACAAGGATTATTCTCAATTAATTACTCCAAATAAAATGTAAATGGAACCGATGATGTAGTTGGGCCTCATGTCTGGCATATATATGTACAAATGAATTTACAGCACCTGTAGGTCTAAAAGCAAAAATGAAAGGAAGGAATCATTCAGAAAGAAGGAGTCTGTCCTCCAGTTATTATAATCAGCAAGGTCATAATCAGAGCTAGCCAAACCAGAAGTGCCCATTTCTGCACAGCTGCTCCTTTTTGCTGCAGTTACAGCCCAAAGACACTTTGTTGTTACGTAAGGAATTGATGTATGCTGTTGCTGCTATTGGCCTTGCCATGGTCTTTATAGTATGTGCTATTGGTGGTATCTCTGCTTCAGCCATGCACAGAGACACACAGCCACAGGTAATGCTTCCCAGGAATTTCCTTGTAAAGCAAACACAGGTCATCACTAGCAGAGAATATGGAGTCCCTGATTCCTCAATAAAATCCTACAGGAACCTGTGACAGACCAAGGACCTGAATCTAGGAACTGGTCTTTCTCCTTTTTTGCACAGAAGCTGGGAAAGAAGATGAAAAACACGTTGTTTGAACTTTGTCAGTTGTTGAAAGAAATGTCTGAGTTACAATGAAACAAGAAGTACAACTCCCAGCATCATCTGTCCAACCACAATACTGAACAGATGGCAACAGTGTTAGTGGAAACTTATCGCAATTTTATTAGCAAATTGAAAAGTATTTGGATAGCAATCACCACAATCAGCATTTTCACAAGTCCTAGAAATTGTAATAAGGTTCTAGAGACAAGTTGCCTTCACATCCTAATCAAGAATGGATGTGTTTAACTTAGGCATCCAAAAGCCAGAATACTCCATCACTGAATCTTTAACAAGGAATTTTGACTACAGATAACCAGGCCTTTCAAAACAGGAATTCATTCAGAGATAAATTACCCTTACATTTCTTCCTTACATCCCTGAGGTTAAGTAATGCCTGCTGAAGAATTTCATTTAGTTCTGTCTCAGGAAAAAGACGTGTCTTTTTTTTTTTTTTTTCATTTTAGTACCACAGACAGACACACAGACACAGATTTCTAGGTTGGAAGAGACCTCAAGATCATCGAGTCCAACCTCCGACCTAACACTAAGTGCTCCACTAGACCATATCGCTAAGCTCTACATCTAAACGTCTTTTAAAGACCTCCAGGGATGGTGACTCCACCACCTCCCTGGGCAGCCCGTTCCAATGCTTAATAACCCTTTCGGTAAAGAAGTACTTCCTAACATCCAACCTAAAACTCCCCTGTTGCAACTTTCGCCCATTCCCCCTCGTCCTGTCACCAGGCACGTGGGAGAACAGACCAACCCCCACCTCACTACAGCCTCCTTTAAGGTAACTGTAGAGAGCGATAAGGTCGCCCCTGAGCCTCCTCTTCTCCAGGCTGAACAAGCCCAGCTCCCTCAGCCGCTCCTCATAAGACTTGTTCTCCACACCCCTCACCAGCTTGGTCGCCCTTCTCTGGACTCGCTCGAGCACGTCCATGTCCTTCTTGTAGCGAGGGGCCCAAAACTGAACACAGTACTCAAGGTGCGGCCTCACCAGAGCTGAGTACAGGGGCACAATCACTTCCCTAGACCTGCTGGCCACACTGCTTCTTATACAGGCCAGGATGCTGTTGGCCTTCTTGGCCACCTGAGCACACTGCTGGCTCATATTCAGCTGACTATCAACCAATACTCCCAGGTCCTTCTCGGCCAGGCAGCTTTCCAGCCACTCATCTCCCAGCCTGTAGCTCTGCTTGGGGTTGTTGCGCCCCAGGTGCAGGACCCGGCACTTGGCCTTGTTGAACTTCATACAGTTGGCCTCAGCCCATCGGTCCAGCCTATCCAGATCCTCCTGCAGAACCTTCCTGCCCTCGAGCAGATCGACACACGCACTTAGCTTGGTGTCATCTGCAAACTTACTGAGGGTGCACTGGACGCCCTCATCCAGATCATCGATAAAGATATTAAAGAGGACTGGCCCCAAAGGTCGGAGGACCAGCCACGTCGTGGCTGGAAAGCCTGCTATCTCACCCCACTTAACAGCATCCTTGTATGTTCACAGTTTATTTAAATTTAATCCTGGATCTATAAAACACCAGTTGCTTATTCAAAATACTTCATTCTTTCTGTTATAATACAATTTTCTTCCACAATCCATAACTGGCAGGACATCAATAATTTTCTCTTCTTAGTTAACTTTTCATTATTTAGTTTCAAGGAAGACCTGAGTGGATTTTTTTCTGTTTAGGGTGGTTGTTTCTTTCTTGTTTGCTTGCTTGCTTTTTGTTATTGTTGTTGTTGTTCAGTTATTTCAGGTTTTGTTTGCAAAACAATTGCATGTTTCAGAATTTTGCCCAGAAAAATGAGCAATGTCATTCCTGGCCTGAAACCACCAGGTGGAGCCATGTCAGCTTTCTATGCAGCAGAATTATTCTTCCTGAGAGTCTTGAAGTAGATCAGGCATTTGTGTCATGCACATATTTTTCATCTGGACAAAAAACAATCTGCCTTTTCCTGCAGAACCTTCAACCGTATCTCACCATTATCACTGTGACTGTATTTAGCTGTGGCAGAAAGATACTTTTGCAGGAAACAGGCTATGTATTTCACAACAACAAATCTGTCAAAAGCCTCTGCAAGAGCTCAGCTAAGGACTTGGTGTTGGGATTGAATACCTGGCCTTCTGATGTGCATACTGGCACCAAACCATGCAGCTGGGCTAGGAAGCATAGAATCACTAGGGTTGGAAAAGACCTCCAAGATCATCTGGTCCAGCCGTCCCCCTACCAGCACTATCGCCCACTAAATCATGTCCTAAGTACCACTTCTACCCTTTCCTTAAACACCCCCAGGGACGGTGACTCCACCACCTCCGTGGGCAGGCCGTCCCAATGCCTGACTGCTCTTTCTGAGAGGAAATGTCTCCTCATTTCCAACCTGAACCTCCCCTGGTGCAACTTGAGGCCATTCCCTCTAGTCCTATCACTAATTTCCTGTGAGAAGAGGCCGACCCCCAGCTCCCCACACCTTCCTTTCAGGTAGCTGTAGAGAGCAATAACGTCTCCCCTGAGCCTCCTTTTCTCCAGACTAAACAGCCCCAGCTCCCTCAGCTGCTCCTCACATGATTTGTGTTCCAGGCCCTTCACCAGCTTCGTAGCCCTTCTCTGAACATGCTCCAGGGCCTCGATGTCCTTCTTGTAGTGAGGGGCCCAAAGCTGAACACAGTGCTCGAGGTGCGGCCTCACCAGAGCAGAGTACAGGGGGACGATCACCTCCGTGGTCCTGCTGGCTGCACTATTCCTGACACAAGCCAGGATGCCGTTGGCCTTCTTGGCCACCTGGGCACACTGCCGGCTCATGTTCAGGCGAGCGTCGATCAACACCCCCAGATCCTTTTCCTCTGCAGGAAGATTTAAAAGCTACAGAGATATGAGTTTTTCTGCACACCACTGCGTACCAGCACCCTGCTGTATACCAACACAAATGCACACACAAGATCCCCATGAAACAATTTATTATGGCCTTCCTATGTTCTTCCTTTGCATTTTGCCTACTCACATTTCACCTCCTCCCAGGCCTTGCTAATGCTGGTCACCTCTGAGTAGACTGAAGCAGCTGCCCAGCTTTGACAAGCTGCCTGCAAGAGCAGGTGCTTCCTCTGTGCCTTAAGCAGGAGTGAATGCATATACAGACACCTGATGGTCCAAAGGGCAGCATGGGTGATGTTCAGATAGTCTGGATCAAAATCAAGGCCCACAAAATGCACTATTGTAGTTGCCAGTTCCTGTGATCTCCTGCATGATCACAGATGCCTTCTCATGTGGATCTATCAGTAAAACCAAGACCTTTTTCCTGAAGTTGATCACAAAACTGTTTATTTCAGTGAAATCTATCAAGCCTTACAAGCATTTGCATATAAGCAGTGCTTACATTTTGCAGCACTGGATAAAAATCCCACAGATTAGACACCAAAGCTATAAGCCATCCAGCCCCTGTAACAACAAGGTTATTAAAACAGTGGTGTGCTGGATCCCTGTACCTAGAAAATGTGCTTACTTTTCTATTCCTCAGACAGATGGTAATTTAATACTTTGGACAATACGTCAGGACTAAATCAGGACTAAATCAAATACTTTCTCTTGACTGTGCCACAGGGCATGTTGCTGATTGACAAATAGCAAGACAAATACACCATTCCCTTCCTACCAGCTACCTGTTACTTTTTATTTGTGCATGATTAGGCAATAAAAAGCAGCTGATCTTTCTACTTAATACCAAAATGTGGCAGGCCAAACCTTGCTGTTAGGCATCTGTGATTTCAAACTCCAATCTTAAAGAAAACTAAGATGTGGATAATAAAAAATGGTAGAGTGAAAATAGCAACCCAAATCTCTGGCTCTAGATAATTTTTCTATATCAAGAAGGATAAAGAGAATTAATAAGAACTGCCGTATTCATTGTAACAAATTACTCCTTGGATAAACAAGGTAAAATACCAGGCCTACAGAAATAGTTGCATTTCCAGAAGTGCTCGGAGTGATCACCTGTGTTGTACGTACTTATCAGTAAGTTTATTCTTTGGTTAAAGCATATGGGGAGATTTTGAGATGGGATGCCATGTAAGTCTTACTTGCTACTATTTTCATAGCTTGGACAAATCTGCACTGCCCCATTAATTTAACTCTAACCATTCAAACCAATTTTGGTAATAATCCCAACTGTAAAAAATCTAACTTCCTTTCCCCAAATCACCTACTACACTATCTGACTGTATTTGAATGCACCTAAGTCAGGATAGCACTGAGAAGGTGGAAGTCATATAGCTGCCAAGTTTCCACCTGAATGCCAAATATGTGTGCTCAGACTGCTCATAGCCTAACAGGCACTCTGAATTTCTGGTGACATCTCTCCTGCTTTGTTAGCAGAGTTGTTTGTTTGTTGATGGTCATTTCTGTGCTGAAGACTTACTCTACACTTCTCCAAATTCTAGCTTCCCTGGGAGACCTGGGCTGATCAGTTCGGATGCTTTCACTTGGTTAAATGAACTGGAAAGGAAGCTGGAATGATCAAGAGGATTGTGTGGTACTGCTTAGCCCTGTCTACGATGTCTGGGAGTTATCTATGCCAGCATTCCAGCAGTTTAAGTATTACCTGAATCATGAGGGACTATTTCAGTAATTTTCTTGGGCTCTGTGTGAACTGTAAAACCAAAAATACGGACTAAAGCCACAAGGGGATTGTAGATTATCTGCGCCTATCATGCACAAGACTGAAAAGTATCTTCAACTAAACAGTTCAGTAAAGAACAGTATTATCTACTACCATTTATATTATTATTATTATTATTATTATTATTATTATTATTATTATTATTATTATTTTGCACAGGAGTAAATAAGGGACCAGTTACAGTTCTCTTTTAAAAGCTAGGATTAAGACAAGCTAGTAGCTCTGTTGGCTATATTCTGAGTAGACTTAAGAAGCCTCTATACCTCACCTGAGCTGATAGCATCCCACTTAATTCCTAAGAAGCTCCTCCAGCATGTAAACAACCGAGCAAAGCTGGTGCTCTGCTGTCTGGGGTTGCCTGGTTGGATATGCTAATTCATTATCCTACATGGATGACGCCATACTTAGGAGCAAGCCAGAAGAATGAATGAAGAAGACCAGAAAGACGGAGTGTTTAGCCATAAACTAGTAATTTGACTATTCTGCCATTTTCAAATATGTTTTGCTTCCCAATCTTATCATATCTATGAATAATAATAAGGAACATACTTTCAAATATTCTCCTATGGTTCTGTTAATGTAAGCTAAATCACAGATGTTCTCAGTACTCAACTGCAGATTCAGATCTGGTAGAAAGCTAAGGGATGAGAGTGAGGCAGCCGTTTACTGATTAGCTTGGACTTTTAGTCTGGCTGTGTCATGTGCATGATTCACCTCTCAATTGTAGGATAAGCCTGACGTACAAGCCCACCAGGCTCAGGGGAGACCTTATCACTCTGTACCACTACCTGGAAGGAGATTGTAGCCAGGTGGGGGTCAGTCTCTTCTTCCAAGCAACAAGCAATAGGATAGAAGGAAATGGCCTCAAGTAGCATCAGAGGAGATTTAGATTAGCTATGAGGAAAAATTTCTTCACTAAAAGAGTTGTGAAGTATTGGAACAGGCTGCCCAGGGAGGTAGTTGAGTCACCATCCCTGCTGGTCTTCAAAAAATGTGTAGATATAGAGTTTAGTTACATGGTTTAATCATGAACTTGGCAGTGCTAGGCTAAAGGTTGGACTTGATGATTTTGGAGGTCTTTTCCAACCTAAATGGTTCTATGATTCTATGATTCTAAATAGTTGTGTATCTTTAGACATGCAAAATTCACAGGCACACTGTTATTTGACCTCATATAAGACAAAGACATGTTAAACTCAATTTGACATCATGGCTGATATCATTTCATAACATTCTGATTTATTACAAAGGTCAACTTTTCAAACCCACTGCTTCTCCAGATCTGTTAGATTGTATCCTTCGTAAAAAAATACTGTTGTTCCAGATAGCTAAAAGAAAATGCTCTAGCTATAAATTTAATTACAAAATCCAATATTGACATCTAATGGATAGATGAGAGAAATCTTAAAGCAAAGACTTTTATTAAGGAATAAGTTCATTCAGCATAATAAGTACACATATATTTATAGTCCTTTAGTCTAAGTTACACACACACATACACACAAAAAGCAAAAAAGGAAATGGAAATGTATTACAGGCTGGGAGAAATAGTGTTAATGTAATTCACTCTTGAAAGCATATATGAGAAACAATAATAAGCAACAGCTTTTCTAAATATCTGCATTTTAGACAAATCTAAAAAAAGTATGGATGCGCATTTTTGCATGCATAAAATATTTCTATGTAAATGAGGATGTTGAAAAAAATAATATTATTTTCTCTTTGCTTCCTTTTAGTATTAGGTGCTTTGATTTTTGGAGGGTTTCCTTGGAACAATTTCAATTGTTCTTCACTGTGCGGACTGAGGAGAGCCAGAATTTTAAAACAAAAGTTAAGTATATGATGGCAGCATTGCAAGGTTATTAATGCTTTTGTGCCTCTTCACCTCTGTGAAATCTTGTTGTAATAGCCAGCAAGTGTAATGATACTCAGCATTTTATGCATCTCAAAGACTATCAGGGAGACTGGTATTATCCTCCCTATTTTCAAATGGGGAAACTGAGGCATGGGAATAGGAAAATATTTCTCTAAGGTTTCCTGTCTGCTTGTACAGAGGTAGTCACAGAAGCCTGGCAGGTCTCCTGACTCTCCAGTTATACAAAGCCCTGGTTGCCTCCCAGATCCCAAGAGGGATCTATTTGTGGAGCTGCAACTCTGCAGTAGAAACAAAAGAAGTTAGTAGCAGAGGCTGGCCTTGATGAGAGTCAGAGAAAATTGTCATGCCTTGCACACACACAGAGCCTATTTGAAGTGGATGGCTTTTGTGCTGACAGGAGCAGCTGTGCTCGCTCCCCTGATTCGATAATGAGATCTGTGAGTTTGTAGTATGTCTTTTCAAAAACAAGAAGGTCTAGCCTGATTTTGATGTTTTGCTTGGGATAGACTTACCCCTTTATTTTCCACACCCACTTTCTGCACCCTTGTTTTCTCCCTCCCTGCAGACTTGCAGGACATACAGATCTAATCATTGCTAATAAAAATGCTCCTCTCCAAGTATCAAAACAGCAAAGGTAATAATAACGAATAGTTCAAGCTGATACACACATGGGAAGGACAGAAGAAAACAAAAGAACCGCACATACAAGTCTGTTATATAAACAAATAGCCCCTCCTTCACTCCGTTCCCATTTTCCTCCCTGACCCAATTTGTGTTCATGTAGGGCAGAAGGTGGAAAAAAAGGATAATTGCTCTGCTTGGAGGTTACTGGCTACTAGATGAAGCTACTCTCTTAAATAATTAGTGCATCCCTTTAATCTGGCTTTAAAATGTACTTTTTCTTCAGGTGTTGGAGGTTTACTGCACAGTAACAAAAGAAAAAGTCTGTATATTCTTGATTTATGGTTTTAAGATTGCAAAACATTTAATTCCCACCAGCCTCTACTTTCATCCTTGTGTTCAGACATAGCCATTTTGATAGGTCTTCTCTGCCTTTGTTTGAACATGCTGAACTGACACTTTTCCCAGCTGTGAAGAGCAACAGTCACACAGGGTAAGATGCCTTCCCTCTACCCAATGCAAAAGGAAACAAAGCTCTGATCAGCAGAGGGACAAGAGGTGGGTATAAAATCCAGCACAAGGATTAACTATGTTTCCTTAAAAAGCCGCAAAGTACTACAACCTGTAGGCCCACAGCAGCAAAGGATCTGCACCCAGCCATGTGCCTGGCCTCCCTGCATGGTAGGCCTGACAAACATTTTTGGACCTATCTAGTGTACCCTCATGCTGTTAGTTTAAAAAGACATTGCACTTTTTCCTGAACTTCAGGAAACCTTAAGTGGGAAATGTTAAAATTGCTGTACTGTAGGTCAGTGAGTAGATAGGAACAAAGATGTAAAACAGAGCTCTCAGCATTTCAGTCTTAGAATTGAGATGTAACACTGTTCTGGGCTACCTCTCATCTTTCCTTGTATGAATTTCTCACCTGCTGCTCTTATAACGAGAGGAACAGATTAGGCTGAGAGAGCCATGCTAGGCAAAATGAGATCTAATATTCTGGGGAGGGTGAAAACATCTAGCCAGAAATTAATGTGGTCTGTTTGGGAATCAAACACCAGGACCCATACTACAAACTTAAGGCAAAAGCCAATTATCTTCTTCAGTTTCACCTCTACGAAAAACTGAAACTATGAAATTCCCTTTCAGTTTCTGTCAATATCTGTCATAGGAACACCTGTTAAATGGCCCTTAAAGAGGACTTTCACAACTTGAGCTGGAAGCACAAAGCTAAACATAGCAGGAGGCAACTACAATGCTCTGCTGCTAATCTGAGAGAAAAGGTAAATGTAAGACTCGGTCATTTCCAACAAAGAGATGTCTACTGAGGATCCCACTCACAGTGGGATATCAGTGGATATCAGATGCATGTTCTGGCCTCCCTCTGCCATGAAACAGGTATGGGACTTTGTCCCAGCCTCCACACCTCTCTGGACTTGTACTTATTTTTGTTGTTACATACAGGTCCTACAAGGAGCGACATCAGAGTAGCAGACAACCTTTGAACCTTTGAAGTAGCTTCCAGTCCTACTATTGCCACCAGGAATAAAATTTAGCACTGCTGTGGATTTGGCCATTTTGTTAGGAACTGTAGTGAAGATAGCAGTAGCTGTTTTCACCCCAAAGAACATTCAGCTTCAGGGAAAATACAAATAAGAAAAGCTGGGCACAATAGATAATAAATGAGAGCATAAATATGGAAGAAGAGGGGGAAAACGAGGTAAACATGAAATAAGTCTAGAGGGTGTCATTGTGTAAATTGGTTGGAAAAAAATGTTACTACTTAGAATAGTTTTGCATAGCACTGAACACAAGAGATACTGGGGTCATCCTAGCTGAAATGTCCCAGAACTGTTAATAAAGAGGTTATAAACAGAGACTCCTAAAGTAGAGGACTTTATAGTAGCCCCAGTTGGATTGCATTCTAATTTTCACATTTTGGCTGCAGTAAAGCCCAAAGTTTCATCTAGCGCCACAGGCCACTGACTTCTTCCTGTATTTTGTCAGAAACTGCTTATGTTCAGAAGCATACAGGACAGTTTGCTGGCCATTTTTATGAAAACATGGAGTTTTTTGGTGAAGAGTTTCCGTGAGGCTTTCCAGGAAGTGGCTGACATTGTCCTGCACGGAGGTTTGAGGAGGAGTGAAGAACAAAGGAAATATAATTTCTGGTCAGCACAGAGGGATAGTTAATGAAGAACCATGTGTCTTAGAAAGACTTGTACTAGCTCCCATAAAGACAGATAGGAAAAGTCCTCTAAAAATTATGAAGCATCTTGACCATAAG
This sequence comes from Cygnus atratus, assembly GCF_013377495.2. Lineage (NCBI taxonomy): Eukaryota > Metazoa > Chordata > Aves > Anseriformes > Anatidae > Cygnus > Cygnus atratus. Next base: position 12,468,619 of record NC_066365.1, read on the forward strand.
GCAAACTTTCTCCTCACTCCTGTTTACTCAAAAGTAACTCACACTCACTTGCAATTTAACACCAGTTACTCTCATTGTATAAAAAAGGGTAAGAATAAGTCTCTTGGTCCCTTTTTTCAAGACAGTATTTTATAAATTGCTTGCATATCGCTTCTGATTCATCTCCTGATGTTTGACTGCATTAGGCAAAGTATCACCAGGTGATCAAGAGAAGTGATCCTTCCTACCTATGCACCTGGAGTACTTGTATTGGGTTTATGTGGCAAGGGTTTGGTAGCAGGGGGCTGCAGGGGTGGCTTTTGTTAGAAGAGTCCAGAAGATGCCCCATGTTAGATAAAAGCTAGTTTCAGCCAACTCTAAGAGGGACCCGCTGCTGGTCAGAGCTGAGCCAGTAAGAGACGTTGTTTGCACCTCTGTGAGAACAGATTTAAGAAAGGGAAAAAAATGCAGTGTAACAACATCTAGGAAGAGAGGAGTGAGAAACAATCCTGCAGACCCCAGGGCCACTGCAGGAGGGCAGGAGGAGCTCCAGGCACTGGAGCAAAAGTTCCCATGCAGCCTGTGGAAAGGCCCATGGTGGAATAGGTTTGTCCCCCTGCATCCCATGGTGTGTTACAGCAGAGCAGATCTCCACGCTGCAGCCCGTGGAGGAGCCCCCGGTGGAGCAGGTGGATGTGGCCTGGAGGAGGCTGCGGCCCATGGAGAGCCCCCGCAGGAGCAGGCCCCGGGCTGGAGCTGCAGCCCGTGGAGAGGAGCCCACACAGGAGCTGCTGCCCGTGGGGTCCCACGTTGAAGCAGTTTTCTCCTGATGGGTGGACCCCGTGGCATGGACCTATATTCAAGCAGTTTTTGAAGTACTGCAGCCCACGTAAGATCAGTTCAGGAAGAACTGCATCCCATGGGAGGGACTCCACACTGGAGCAGGCGAAGAGAGTGACCATGAAAGAGCAGTGGAGGCAAAACATTATTGACTGACCGCAATCCCCATTCCCCTGTGCTGGTTAGGGGAAGGACATAGAAGAGGATGGATGGAGGGAAGGTGTTTTTAGTTTGCTTTTAGTTTCTCTCTGCTCTAGTCTGCTAGGGGTAGGCAATACATTATATTAATCTCCCTATGCTGAGTCTGTTTTGTCTGAGATGATAATTGTTGAGTGATCTCCCTGTCCTTGTCTCAGCCCTTGAGCCCTTTTCATCACATTTTCTCCCCATTTTCCTTTGAGGAAGGGGAATGAGAGAGTAGTTGTGGTGGAGTTTAGCTGCCCAGCTGGGTAAAACCACCACAGTACTGTGTCCAGTTCTGGGTTCCCCAGTACAAGATACATATGGACACACTGGAAAAAGTCCAAAGTAGAGCCACCAAAATGATCAAGGGACTGGGCACCTCTCCTAAGAGGAAAGGCTGAGAGATATGGGACTGTTCCGTCTGGAGAAGAGAAGGCTCAGGGCGGTTCGTAGCAATGGGTATAAATACCTGAAGGGAAGGTGCAAAGAGGACAGAGTCATGTTATTTTCAGTTTAGCCCAGTGCCAGGACAAGAGGCTATGGCTACGAGCTGGAACACAGGAGATTCCATCTAAACATCAGGAAGCACTTCTTTACTGTGCAGGTGATAGAGCACTGGCACAGCTTGCCCAGAGAGGTTGTGGAGTCTCCCTCCTTGAAGATCTTCACATGATGTCTGCACGTGGTCCTGGGCAACCTGCTGTAGGTGACCTTGCTTGAGCAGGGGGGTTGGACCAGATGACCCCCAGAGGTCCCTTCCGACCTCAACTGTTCTGTGATTCTGTACTAAGTCATTTTTTTATTTTTATTTTTTAAACACTTCAAAAATACTCTCATATCAGATGGTTGGAAGAGAAGACAGGATACCATGTGGGGATGGCACCACCAATGTAGTCAGTCACATTTTCTCATACATAACCACTGCTTGAGATAACCTAGCAAAGGCAGGCAAGTGGTAGGTCAGAGGCAAGGAAGGCTATGAATGGAATGGAGCAAATGAAGAGGGAAATTAGAGTCGGGGAAAGTAAATGGCAAGAGAAGATTCAGGAGTAAACTTCTCTCTACATTGCCTTCACCCATCTGCAACCTGCACAATTATTGAACCAAATGTCACTTTTGTTTCTTCTTTGTCTCCATAACATACTACTGCCACTGAATTTCAGCATGGCTTGTTCTTGCTATTCTGTTATGATGGTTTAAGAATATGTGTGTTGTCACTCCCCAGTATGGTTTGTGTAGACTGCATCCATGCAGTTTTTAATTAAATTGATTTTAGCTGTGGGCAGTCATTGACTTACATATCCATAGATAGATGAAAACTCCTTTGTAAAGTTGACAGTCACTCTGCAAGCTTTTAATATGAGCCTTACCCTGAAGCCAATTTAGATTGATCTGATTCTGCCAACAGTCTGTGGCATGAACAACATGACCTTCCAGCTCAGAGGGTTGAAATCTCAGCTCTGCTGAAATTGGTGTCAAATGAAATCATGAGCTCATCCCTTGAGCTCAGCTCCTTCCCTCCCTCTCTTTACAGTCATATTGACTCTTCTTCCATTATTTCTCAGTAAATACTAACCTTTATACATCCATAAAGAATAATGAAGCTTTCAAGGTGTGGGAAAACTGGATCCTTCCCTGTACTAGACCAGAACATTGACCTTGAATGACTTAATATCATCAGTCGAGCTTTGTGGCCGTGCACAAAACCCTGAAGTGTTATATTTTCTGTTGTCATGGTTTTGGCTGGGATAGAGTTAATTTTCTTTGTATAGGCTCACATAGTGCTGTGTTTGGGATTTTTGATTAAAATAGTGGTGGTAACACACTGATGTTTTCAGTTATCACAGAGCAGCCCTTATACAAAGCCAAGGACTTTTCTGCTTCTTTTGCTGCCCTGCCAACAAGGAGGCTGGGGGTGCACAAGAAGCTATGAGGAGATGCAGCCAGGACAGGTGACCCAAGCTGATCAAAGAAATATTCCATACCTTATGATGACATGCTCAGCAATAAACGCTGGGTAAAGAAGTAGGAATTGTGGAGGGGGAAGCGGAAGGGCGTTTGGAGTGATGGTGTTTGTCTTCCCAAGAAACCATTAAGTGTGATGAGCCCTGCTTTCCTGGAAGCGGCTGAACACACCATTTTCCACTTGGGCTATTTGACTAAGTTCTAAGAAAATGAAATACAGGAGACTAAGAAAATGAAATATAGGAGACTTTCCCTTTAGTGGATAAAAAGACCCGGGGAGGGGGAGGGGGAGGGGATGTAAACCAACATGACAGAGTATCTAAATAAAAGAAAAACATACTAAATAAATGAAAAACATATACTGCAATAGACTGCAGCTTGCTCAGTTCCTGGGATGGCACATGATACACTAACTTGATGTGACTTACTGCTCGTCTCATTCAGCACAACATTGGAGAAGAAAGGCTGATTAAATTGCTGAGAAGCTGGAGTGAAAAATCTCTTGCTTTCTTCCTGTGCTGGGATCCTTCAGTCAGATTCTGTTCTTCAGAATAAACATTCATCCATACCTCATTCCAGGTCTCAACACAAGGGGAAAATTCTCTGATCATGACTGGAGGTCCAACATGTGACTGCACATCATAATGACTCTAGACTGTACATTGGATTCTCTACATTTTATTAAATCCTCTAACTTAGCAGGTCTTATGGGCATGTCTTCAGAAATGGGTGGGCATGAGGACAGAATCAGGTCCACAACGTTTTTTAGGTTTTATCCATTGTAACAATCATCAGGGACTCTGGACCAACAGTGCTTGAGTCTGTCTTGGGTGGCACAGGAAGAACATTTGCAATGAAATAAATGTAAATAGAGCAGAATAGTTCAGGGCACTTTCAAGGACCTTAACATCCTTTTAATACTGTGGAGCCAAGAACTGCACACAACATTCAAGTTGAAGCTGCACCAATGCTTAATATAGATGGAGAATCATCTCTTTTGACAATACTCTTATGCAGGTGCAGCACCCAACATTTTCCTTTGTTGAACTTCATGCCATTGATGATTACCCAGCACTCCAATCTCTCTAACAAACACAGTTATGCTAATGTTTTTTTTTTTTTAAACCACACGCACGATCCTATAATTTCTCCTCTTGTACTCTCAGAATAAACTTGTACTCAGACGGCAGTTAGCCTATTTTGATGGGGGGCAGATAGAATGCCAGTTACTGTATGAATAGTTATACATTAAACTGCTATTAAAAGGAAAGTGCAGAAGAAAGAAATCAAAATCTCATCAACTAATCGAGTAGATATATTCAAATAGAAGGAAAGAGCCTTAACCTGAGAAAGATTTAAGGATGTGGAAGTTGCATTCTTAACCCTGCTGAGTACACTACTTAAGAAAGTGGTTCAGAATACTCCTCTGTTGATTGTCAAACAATACACTGAAATTTTAATGACCTTGTCAGCAAAACACTTTTGATCATCTCAGATGTCATTGATATAACTGCTGAACTAAGAGATGTTTGCAAAAGAGCCAGACAGAAATATGGTGTTTACCAACAAAATGCTAGCATTGTCCATTTCCCTCTGTTAATCCATGCTGAACTGGCAGCTTAGTTGCTCTAAAGCTCCGAAGCATCATTTTTGTACCAGTAAGTTTTCAGAAAAAGAAAAAAAAAAAAAAGATTTGAGTTACAGTAATATAAAAAGTGAACAAGCAACACAGCATGTCTTGGACACAAAGCCTTTTGAAAAAAAGCTCAGAATTTACCTTAAGCACAGGTAAAACTATGGTTGTTTTCTGTAATTATGGAAGCCTCTTTGCAAAGAACTGGATTTCCTCCTGCTTTACCCTAGTTTTATATGGCTGTAACTCAAATCAATGAAAATCAGTGGAATCACAGGAACAGAAAACCAGAGAATCACTATGAGCCGAGCATGAAATGCTCTGTTTCATCATTGAAATCTGTGTTTCCAGCCTTCAAAATCATTTTTATTGATTCTTTTGGCTCATACGCTCTGTTTGTTTAAGTGGTTGGCTAGTTTTTGAAAGGCCAAGGACACACAGCATATGGGATTTTGCTCATTTCACTGAAAAAATGCACTTCTGGGTAGTCTTTCTGGCCATGATACCACGGTCCTTGGGGAGCAACAGCAGTTCATACGTGGAATTCCTCACATTGCCACATATTTCATTGTCTTCATGATTAAATATATACTGTCCTTTTGACAGTCCATAGTCTCAGTAGCTTCAAAATTATTTCCAAATATTAATTAAGCAGCCACAGAATAGGCTGGAAAAAACCCATGCACACCGATTTACAGGGACATGAAAAGATTAATAGCTACTGCCCAAGAATAGAGGAAATCTGTGGTGGAACCATATAATACAAATCTCTTGCATCTCTGTTTAATTGAGCTACATATCTTTCTATAAATATAATGATGTAGATGATTAGCATAAACAAGGGCTAGAGAATTTGCCAGTTCCATGAGACAGAGAAATCCCAACTGTGCTTTAGACAGAAGAAAATTAATTTGTAGAAGTGCTAGATCAAAGAAGAAGCTTCCTGAATCTGAAAATCTGAAGTGTGGTATAACATGAAAGTCTTTGGGACCGGCAAATAAGCACACAGGCAAGTATAAAAAGTACACATTGTCAGGTACAGTGATGGAAAGGCAAATGTCAGTCTTTCTTTCACTGCTAGAATTTCACTGCCTGATGAAATTTCTTTAGTCTTTTGAATTTGAGATCCAGGTAAAAATAACCACATATGCTACACTGCTGCAGCTGTTTTTGTAAGATATTTTTGCACATCAGCAGATGAGAAATGGTCAAAAGGTTAGAAATTGGATATCTCAGAGATAGATAACTTTTATCTTTTTACCAATCTTTGAGTTTACAAGGAAAGTGCAAGAAAACAACAAACATCTGCAAAATTCTTTATCAGGTCTTTCCAATTTGTGCTAGAAAAGACTGATCTGTGCAAAAGGGAATCCAAGAGCCTGTTAAAGTTAACAACTGGTTGGGGTGAAACCAAAGAGGACATTTTCCTTTCTGCACATGCCTGTCTTTTCCATATCCCCTTCTTTCCCCTGTTACTAGAATTCTGATTATTTCCTGTCTTCAAGTAAACAATCACCAAGTCTCAGCTTGAACAGATATATTTTTTCCCCTTTATCAGCATCTTACCAATATGTCCAAGGGGAAAAGTAAAAAGGAATTGAATCTATATACTTGCTACCTGACTATATACATGCTAAATTTCATCTGTGTTTTTTTTTTTTTTAATATGTTAGAAAAGAAAATGTGAGAAAGTTGTAATGAAGAGCTCTTTTTATGGACATATGAACAAAATTGTGTAGGAGTCCTAAAATAATTTGGAAAATTTGTAAATGTCTATCCATCTCAAGAACAGTATCCTATATTCATGCCCACCCTCGGGTGGGAATTGTAAATCATCTACAAAACAGAGATAAAGATTTGTATTTTTATGGTGAAAGTCAGGCTCCAGTAAAGTCAGAAATAAAGCTCTCACTGATTTCAGCAAGGCAAAGGACTGCATTTTTAGTATGTACTCTACAGACATGCTGCAAAGATTAATTGGTTGTCAATTGAGAAGTGCTATATTCATTCTAAGTGGTGCTGAAATGATTGTAGCCTCTGTACTAATCTTTAGCTCTCAGTTGGCAATGTTTCACCCCTGTGATGTTGATTTCAGAAGAACATAACCAAACTGTCGACTTCACTGTACATGCTGAGTGCAACTGACATGACTCTGCTTTAGCCCTCTCCTTGTGGATATTAATACGTGCTCCCACTCCCTCCGTTACCACTGGCAGGGGTATAAGCATCCTGCCCAGACAGAGTGTCTGGCATGGCTGTCAGACTTAATTCTGCTGCCACAGCAGCATGCTTTGGTGTAATCAGCTGAAAGCTAGATCTTCCGGCTGGTTTATGAGTCTGTGGCAGCAGACTTTGCTGTTGACTTTTTTTTTTTTCTTGCCTAATTCTTTCACTCCTATAGGAAGTACAGGGTTAGTGAGAATGGTAAGTACCAACCCTCATATGAAAGTACTCTAATGATAAACTGTGATGGAGCTATCCCATGTGAACCCATGCAAGCTCTCCTTTCTCTTGAAATCAGACCTCATAATCCAACACAAAAATATGTCTAGACCATATGCTACAGAAGTTCAAACCCATGTGCAAGGTTCTGTCACACAAGGTGGTATCTAACCCTACTAGTACAGGATTTCTTCAGCTAAGTAGAAAAAAGTAAGCTCCTTTCCCACTTTCTGCTAAACAATTCAGCTGCTGCTGTGAGTTCTTTCTCACTGCACAGGGGTTCTTGGAGAGCCAAGAGATTCACTTCAGTTCACTTAGAAGAGTAGACACAATCCAATACTTGGCTTTGAGAGCAGATGCAGTAGCAGAAGATCCCCCAGCAACACTATTAGCAAAGACAGAGTAAAAGAAAAAAAAGACACCACCCCAAAAAAAGAAAAAAAAGAAAAAGGAGTGAGCAAGAGGAGTGAAAATGAACAGAGTAAGAGAGTGCTTGAAAGAGTAGAAAGAGAGTCGAGTATCCCTCTAATCAATAGCCATGCAGAGGAGCAGACAGATGGACCAGCAGGAGAAAAACATGGTAGTGGAGTCAGCACGAAGAACTAAATGTGCTGTGTTGAATGTCTTTGTTGCCTGTAACTGACTGATCCCCAACACAGAAAAGCAACAGTTGGCCCAGAGCTGCCCATGCAGAAGAAAGGAACTGACTTTGACGTGTGCCTGTGTAGAAAACAAAGTGTCTTTCCTTGTATTTCTTTAGTGCATTTGAATAAGAATCAATTCGAGAGAAAGAAAAGGATATTAAAGCCAAGCTGATAAGTGATTTTCTACTACCTTCTCTTTGCTGGTGTAAGGTTCTTTGCTCACTGTTTTGAAGAAAATATACTGCAGAGCTGAGGGAAAATACAAGTTTTTTGCTTGCAGAAGCTGCTAGGGTTTGTGGGATTTCTGATCCACTCTTTTAGATGTTATGTTCAGAAGTACTTAGCCCTCATCTAGTACATATGAAAGAGGCTTTATTTTCACAGGCCCTGGTTCTCATGGGGGATTTCAACCACCCTGATGTCTGCTGGAAAGACCATACAGCTAGGCACAAACAGTCCAGGAGGTTCCAGCAGAGCACTGAGGATAACTTTTAGACACAGGTGTTGGAGGAGCCAACAAGGAGAGGTGTGCTGCTGGATCTTATGCTTACAAACAGAGGAGGGCTGGTTGGAGATGTGAAGGTTGGGGGCAGCCTTGGATGCAGTGACTGTGAGATTGTGGAGTTCCGGATCTTGCAAGGAGGAAGCAGGGCAAAAAGTAGGATCACTAGCCTGGACTTCAGGAGAGATAAATTTGGCCTCTTTGGGAACCTACCTGGAGGAATCCCAGGGGATACAGAGAAGGCAGAATTACCAAATGCCTTCTTTGCTTCAGTCTTCACTGCTAAGACCAGCCCTCAGGAATCTCAGATCCTAGAGACAAGGGAGGAAATCTGGAGAAAGGCGGACTTTTCTTTGTTCGAAGAAGATCAGGTCAGAGATCTGGGCAAAACTTGACACCCACAAATCTATGGGCCCCTATGGGATGCGTCCATGAGTGCTGAGGGAGCTGGCGGATGTTATTGCTAGCCCATTCTCCTTCACCTTTACAAGGTTATTCTTTGTGTGAAAGTTGAAATGCATCGTCTTCAGCAAAGGAGAAAAGCAAATGCTGCATGTTTTAATGACAAAACCAACATTTCACAAAAACATGCCAAATAACAGAGTGGGCCAGTGTAACTTTTACACAGTTGTTCAACTCTCAGCCGCTGATCAGTCTCCCTAGGAAGATTCTACTCAAAAAGCATACAGGCTCTTGGCAGACAGATTCATAGTCCTGTGTGCTACTTATATCGGCCCCTTCCTGGGAGTCTCATTCAAGCATTTGGCACCCAAAAGAATCTGACAATGAGAAAAAATGTAAACTTTGAGAAAAAAATTGATAAACCACAGTGGCAATGTATTTGCTCAGTGCCACCTTTTTTGCCTGTATCTACAAGAGGCATAAACTGAAACACCAGCAACAGATGACAAGGGGATGAATTACAAAATAATGTGCAGCTTTATCTTTGTCTGCTTACTCAAATTAAGATAATGGGACATCCCCAAAGAAATCCAACTAAGATGTTCTGCACAGACTGACTGAATGCTCAAGACGTGACAAGGTTTCTCTGGGTGTTCTTTCATATTTTCCTTTCCTTCAGTAGACCTCACATCCTGCTGAGCATTTAGGTCTTAAGTTCTCACTTGGAGTAGGTCATGAAGATCTTTGCATCCCTTGCTTCTTTTCTGTGCTTCAATGAACAAGCAAACAGCTAACATTGTTGACATTTGAAGTGTCATCACCAGCATCAGAGTTAATATGTGAAGCTGAAAGGGGCTATTTATGCTCACAGCTAGTGCTTCAGGCTCTTGGCATATTCAAGCATGTATAATTGTATTGGCTGCCTTCAGGTCATATTTTCAAGGATTTCTTCACAATTAAAGCAGCTAGAAAGACCTCATTTAAAGCAAACAAAACCACAATATTTCAGAAAATGTCTTTGTTTTGTCTAGGATAGAGTTAATTTTCCTCCTAGTAGTTGGTATGGTGCTGTGTTTTGGGTTTTTAAAAAATTAGGAAACTGGCTCTGCTAGCATATATGTTCTTTGTGTGTATAGCTTTACAAGCCTTAGAACGATAGTTTTCACTAAAGCTCAAGTAGCAGAACTAGAAGCGAAGTCTCCTAATACAGCCTCCAAATCATCAGTGTGCAGTAGGTCTGGCAACATATGCCACTGAAGGGTCACTGTAAAGATCAATCTGGATTCACAGTGCACAAATTGCCTTATGTCCTCTGATCTGCAATCTGATGTTATCAAGCCTGGTTGTTTCACTCTAGTTTGCATCTCTTGGTCTTCAAAGCATTAGTTCGATGTTGTCAGGTATATTGGCAAGTAGATATTTACATTATTTGCACCTTCTTATTTTTTCCTATGAGATGCAAATTTTTAACTCTACAGGGTAATTTATTAGCATTTGCTTCTTGTCTGTTCGGGAAGGTAAAGAGTCTGGACTCAGACTGAAAAACTCATTTTATTCAAACCAGACCAAAAACCTCAAACACAGAGACCAGGCATAACAACGGAAAATCATATTAAACTCAAAGCATCACACAATTTCAGAGGAGAAAACTGAACTCCTTAAACAAAAACTGCTTCATGATTCTGTAAGTGACTAAAATGTACCCACACTGATTGTCTTAATAAAATTTACCTGGTAGGAAGAGAAAAAAATCAAGATGGCTAACATAAAAATACAAGAAATAAGGCAAATTTTAAGTTGTATCTGTCACTCAGTTTTTAAATCCATAGTTTACATATATTCCTGTCAGTGTATGGGTTCTTACTTCAGACAAAGATAATATAAACAATAGACTCAATATGAATTGCCCATGCAGTACTTCTGAGGCTCTGGGAGAAACTGAGGAAAGGCTCTCAAAAGACAGGTGACCATCTGTGAGTCCTGGGGAAGAATCATGAGGCTTTCCTCAGTATGTCTCAGGCCTTAAAACGCTTGATGAACTTTGGAGTGCCTGCAAGATTAATCAACACCTGTAACAGACCTTTTTGGTAGGTTTTTTGCTTTGCTTTGTCTGTCTGTCTTTTTTTTTCTTTCTTTCTTTCTTTCTTTCTTGTTTGTTTATTTTGTAATCTCCTTAATCCTGATGCTCTACAGAAAAAATGCTTAAGTGATCACTCTGCATGGGCAAGCGTAACATCCATCCATGAGCCTACTAGCCCTTAAATCAGAAAATAATCCTCTGCAGTGGTGCAGAAAATAATCCTCACTCCCTTGGCTACCAAATAGATATAATCTATCTTGGTCTTCAGATACTTTAAAAAAAAAACACAAAAAACCCTGTATTTATAAATGAGAGTTGCAAATTAACAGTAGAAGTGTATAAGAGTCAAGAATTTCCCTTTTATTATTCCATTACAGGTCTGACATCTTTTCTTACTCAGAAAACATACTGGGGGCAATAGATGAGACAGGAGTCTGGCAACAGAGCAGAATATTCTCGCAAAGACGCTCTTTCATTTACTGCTTTCTGCTATGGTCAGGAAGCAACAAAAACACAGTGTGCTTTCTATCAGACTTCCTTTAGGCTTATATATCTCCCAGCTAGACTTCCACTGTCTCTACCAGAATAAAGAGAACCCACATAATCGCAGAATCACTAAGGTTGGACAAGACCTCCAAGATCTTCTGGTCCAACCATCACCCCACCACCAATGTCACCCACTAAACCGTGTCCCTAAGCACCACGTCCAACCTTTCCTTGAACACCCCCAGGGACGGTGACTCCACCACCTCCGTGGGCAACCCGTCCCAATGCCTGACTGCTCTTTGTGAGAAGAAATGTCTCCTCATTTCCAACCTGAACCTCCCCTGGTGCAACTTGAGGCCATTCCCTCTAGTCCTATCACAAATTTCCTGTGAGAAGAGGCCGACCCCCAGCTCCCCACACCTTCCTTTCAGGTAGCTGTAGAGAGCAATGAGGTTGCCCCTGAGCCTCCTCTTCTCCAAACTAAACAACCCCAGCTCTCAGCTGCTCCTCACAGGACTTGTGTTCCAGGCCCTTCACCAGCTTCGTTGCCCTTCTCTGGACACGCTCCAGGGCCTCGATGTCCTTCTTGTAGTGAGGGGCCCATAACTGAACACAGTGCTCGAGGTGCGGCCTCACCAGTGCAGCTGCTGCCCTCTTCTCCAGGAGGACACTGTGGGAGACTGTGTCAAAGGCCTTGCTGAAGTCTAGGCAGACTACGTCAACAGCCTTTCCCTCATCCACCAGGTGGGTTACCCCGTCATAGAAGGAGATGAGGTTGCTCAGGCAGGACTTGCCTTTCGTGAACCCATGCTGACTGGGCCTGCTCCCCTGGTTGTCCCACATATGCTGTGTGATTGCATACCAGACTCTCACCCAGAAACTGAGCTGCTTCTGCTTGCAGGTCCCCAGAGTCTGACCTGCCCTTAGAGATGTGCTTGCTGCAAGTTGGAGATGAGATAGTCAGACATTTAGGAAAAGCAAATGTGGTAATAAATGTTTCAGTCAGAGGCAAGTGCAAGGGCACTCTGTTTTCTCATTCTCCTTTAATAAAAATATCTGGCCACAGAATCACACATTAAATGGTCAGCTTGCCCTTAATATTTGCATATTAGCACCATAAAAGATGTCTAGATAAGGTATATGTACATTTATTTGCAGCATTAATACCAATACCTGACAGCATTATTCGTACTGTTTATATGACCATAAAATAGCTTTATAGTGATACAATTAGTAATGCTGAGCATAGGTAGTATAAATGGTAGTCATGATTGTACCACTATAAACTTACCTTTATAGTGACATAAATAAGCAATATTTTTGTCATCATGTTTCATGATGTCACATAATTTCAGGCCTAAGAGTATAACACAGGGGTCCTGCATACTTTAATTTCAGAGCTAAAATACAATGAAAAAGAACATCCTAATTCATTCTTTAGATACTCAGCCCTTCAATAATTTTCATTCACCTTAAACTGCAGGGGGATTTTTTCTTCTTCAGCTTTAAAATAATTGCAAGGACCCCATTTCCAGTGTTGTTTTGCTACAACAAAGGCGGGTTATGTGTGGTACTCCCACTGCCAGGGCCAATAGGTGAGAAGTGATAGCTGGCACAAACCAAGACAAACTCTCTGCTTATATTTCTTTAATCATTTCCTTCCTTTTCTCTTTCAGTCCACACCTTTTATCCCAAATAGGACGATAATAAATGAAAGGCTGATCAGCTGCAACAAAAGTTTCAATTCATTTCACAGTTTTGGCTCATTCACTTCATAGCTGGCATAAATGACTTTGAAAGACAGTTCACCTGTCATTCCCACAGTAGCACTCACCAGCAGAAGACAGGAAAAAAGATCCCTTATGCTACATTGTGCTCTTTGAAAAATGATTGTGTAACTACCAATTATTGGAGTGGATATATGTCCTGAGTTAAGGTTAAATGCACACTGATTAATTATGCACTATAAATGTCCCCTTTTGGGCTTTTTGTATGAATTGCATTAGTACTTGTAATACATCCTGATCCGCAGGATACACACCACCAATTCCTGCTCTGTATCTTCCGCTTCAGCTATGGTTAGCTTCAGGGGAAAACACATTCTTAGGAGTTTCAGCTAATTCCCTTCTCCACTGCTCCAGGACTCTTGATTTTAAGCCAAATACAAATGCCATTTAAGTCAACACAAGAAAATCTAGTTGCTTGGGTAACAAAGAATCGTGCCTCATAGAGCCACATTTGAGGTCACATCTGAGGTCACATTTCACTAAGTAGGCAGCACCCTATACCAGACAGAAGCTCACTGTAGTCTAACAGTTAAACAGACCTGGGACTAAAAATAACCAATACACATGTATATATATATATATATTTTTTTCTTTTAAGTACAATGCAAGTCCTGCCAAGCATCTATGTTTTTGTCTCTAAAATGGTTGTTATAATAAACCGATGGCAAAATACACAAGTGCAAACTCTAAGAGGTCCTGAGTGAATTTACTCACTCCTCTATAAGCCTGGAGATGTAATCTATTTAAACAGCATTAATGTTCTCCCTATCCAGCACACTGCACAATACTTAAGTGCATACAGTAAGTTCTTCCACTCCTTCCTGTGTCAGCACTATGTAGACAAGGACAAATACTTACCATTAGGAAGGTGGGAGCATATCTGGCATCGCATGTAAATAAAATGAATTCTGCTTTCCTCAGAAATAGGGAAAGGTGCTGGCAATTCAGAAGTGGTATCACGGGGCGCTCCAAATTCAGTCACAAATTCTAAGAGCTTTAATTTAATATAATTTCCAGAATATTCTGAGTCCTTTCACAGGTGCCCAAATCCATTTCATTCCAGACTTTTTCATAGAATCATAGAATCATTTAGGTTGGAAAAGACCTCTAAGATCATCAAGTCCAACCTTTAAACTAGCAATGTCAAGTCACAACCCATTCAGTTATGATTTTTTTTTTCCTGATATCCAACCTAAACGTCCCCTGGCACAACTTAATGCTACTTCCTTTGGTCCTGTCACTTGTTGCTTGGGAGAAGAGACTGAATCCCACCTCTCTACAACCTCTTTCCCAGCTCAGAAGAGAAGTGATTAGTTACAACCTGTCACTTTGACTTTGTATTTTGTTGGTTTTGTTCTTAAAAAGCATCCCAAGTGCTAATATTTGCACCCTCAAAGTAATGAAAAATACCAGCTTTATTATATACCTCACTACATAAATCTGTGCAAATGCAGTGATACAACAAAGGCATAATTACACTAGGCCTTCTGGTGTGTTTGTTATTCTATGCCTTTTGCTTTGTAGTGGATTCATTTAAAATAAACCACAACAACAACCAGATGAATATTTAAAAATGAGGGAAAATCTGAGATGTCAAAATCTAAGGTAAAATTCAAATAATACATTTCAGTACACTTTCTACAGTCACTCACCAACACTGAGTAGACTGGAAGGATCACCTCTCTTGATCTACTAGCAACACGTTGCCTAATGCAGCCAAGAATACTGTCAGCCTTCTTACCAGCAAGGGGACGTGGATTCCCATGGACTGACTGACCAGCAGAATCCTTCCTCGTTCTCACACAGATTAAAGCAGGCAAACAATTCTACCTGCTTCTTACACAACAACATCTCAGCCTGCTCTTTATTTTTTTTTTCTCTGCATGCTTCTTGTAGGAAAGAAAGAACCAGGAAGGTCATATAAAGCTGCATGATATTCCCTCATAATTGTGTTTGCACACAACTCGTAAAACCTGCGTCAAGTTCTTTCTGCATCTCATTACTAGGAAAATTCATAAAACTTAAAGAAAATGTAACTTTTGTAGTTATATTATCTTCAAGGAATTGCAGCCTAGTTTAAGGAGAAACTGCAATACTACAATGAAAGACTGAGATAATCCCAGTGTAAGTAAAAAAAAAATCAAAGATCCTATCTAAATTAGCCATCGGACACACTCGTCACATAATGTAAACAAATTTTAAATAAAATTTCTAAATCTATTTGTGACGTTTCTTGGCATTCTTATTTTGTGGAAAGCAGTTTCTTCTTGCGACATCTAAGCACAATCAGTGGCATCTCTTCCTGCATACATGATGAGCTCCATGAAAAGAAAGCTAACTCTGGTTGTTGTTAGTGTTCCCTGACAGTGTATAACCCTGAAAACTCCTGCTAGGAGAACTTGGTCACTTGTTCACTGTTTTCATGGTGGCCTGTAATTTTCTCCTTCTTTTTATGAGAGCAATTACAAGCTCTTAGCATTTTCTGGCTTCCTGGAGAGTAATGAATTATCTGTGCTTCCAATCTAATCAAGGATAATAGTTTTTCTGAATACTTAGGCAGACCATATGGGGGTAACTAGGGAAATCCAGACGGTTACTGCCACACTAACATGCACTTTAACAGATAATGGATACCTAGGCTGGCAGAGCTTCTCAGTATTTTCTCATTACATTCATATACTTCTGTTACTGAAATAACAGTGCGAATTAATTGCCTGTAATTGAGTTTGGTGGTTTTAAATTGAATTAGTGTCCACAACATAGTATAAAGAATGTCAACAGCATTGACTCCATTACAGAAACTGAATAATCTCTAAACACAAGTGCTCAAAATAATATCCTTTAGGTATCTCTACTATATTAATTCTGACCATTAACGAAGAATGAGCTTTTATAAGAACATTCCTTAGTAGTTCCACCTTCTCCCACGCATAACATGAGCTGAACCCAGTGAAACAGAAATTTTGAAGAGTCAAGTAAGGTGAAAGAGTCAGTTTGCATAATCTGTGCTGCAGAAGATGTCTGGCAATACACATGATCCCAAGAGCTTCTGTCCTTTTCCCCTCTCCTAGGTAAAGCTTACACAATACATTAAATACATGAGAAAGCGATGTGATGACATCTGTAAAACAATTAAGTCCTGATAAATCAATTCATTTCATGCCCCATTATCACTGCTGCTAACAAGCAGGTCCTCAAATATGGTGAGACTCACAGGCTGGAGTGACCCAGCAATTCTTGGGATTGCTCATTCTGAAACTGTTCTGAGATGGAAGCTGTAACTTCCTAGTTACAGACTTCCTAGTGAGGTGGTTGATGCCCCATGCCTGTCAGTGGTCAAGAGACATTTGGATAATGCCCTCAATAATATGCTCTGACTTTTAGTTAGCCATGAAGAGGTCAGGCATTTGGTCTAAATGATCTTTGAATGTTCCTTGCAACTGAACTACTCTATTCTGTCCTGTCCTGTCCTGTCCTGTCCTGTCCTGTCCTATCCTATCCTATCCTATCCTATTCTATCCTATCCTTTTTTCAAGTAGATGAGTGCATTACTTTCCACAGCTTTGTCGGTTCTCCTAAATTGACAAGAATGTTATGGTACTGCGTTAGTTAATTATTTGCCCTTCAGTAGCAAATTCCATAATTAGCTGCTCAGATAGGATTACAATGATGTTGATATTTGTCTTTTGATTAATAAAATAAAGAAAGCAGGCACAACATTGAGTAGATAAATATAAAGGAAACTTTTTTTTTTTTTGAAGGGGATAGAATTTATTTTTCTAAACTTCTGTCCTCAGCTGAATCAAAATTATCTAGAGAACTGGTGCTAAACAGCTTGTCAAGATCAGTTCCATTACCTATGGGAAGATGTCGAATATTTACCCTTATCCCACAGAAATTCCACTAAATCTGCCAAATGTTATTTCTGTCCTGGGAAAATCCTCCAGGCATTCTGAGGAACTAAATATTGAAAAATCCAACCCACTCTTTTACAAAAATATATTTGCTGGTACTGAACAAATGGAAGCTGAATAATATTATGGCCATATTCCTGACTGAATGCAGGGCATTTCAAACCATGGAAGACACCACCCAAAGAGCATTAACAATGCAGGCAGGTTAAAAATAAACAGATAGATAGATAGGTAGGTAGGTAGGTAGGTAGGTAGACAGATAATGCCTGAATTTCTAGGCAGTGAAACCACAGGAAAAAAAAAATGATAAAAGGACTTGACAGGTTGTCTGGAAGTCACATGAACCATCCTTTTTCCCAAGGCTATCTCAAGTATAGAAGAGTATTCTATTTTTTTTTTAACATTGTTTTTAAACACCCTCAATTACAGGAGCCACAAACCTGCTGAACCATGCTGAACAGGCAATACATTTCAGAGCTGAAAATACTCTCCTAATACCTACCCTCCTCTCGTGTTGTAATTTGAGCATACTATTCCTTGAACTTTGCAGAATGAGCATAGAAAAAGTTTAAATTTGCTTGCTTTCATAATTTTTTTTTTTTTAAATACCTGAAGGCCTGTATTTTCTTCCATTTTTCTCTCTGATCTAGATCAGACAACTTCAATGCCTCCCATCGCCCCTCTTGGGTCATATTTTCTATATAACTGTTCATTCTCATTGCTGTTCTCATACCCCATATCATCCAATATTGTTAGTTAATTTGTATTCAGCTTATGACTCACTAGTCCCATATTCGTCCCTGAAGTACTATTCTCCACCTCCTGTATTTCATTATTGTTTATTCTTAGAGTAGAAGTCATATACACAAAATTCAGGCAAGCATAACCTAATATAGTTATCCAACAGGCAAAAATAATGAAGATTGGTTCTTTAATATTAAACCACATAAACATAACCTTCTAATTAAAATGCCAATGAAGACTATTTCAAATTCCACAACTGGATATGAGGCATTTTTTGAACAATGAAAAAAAAAAAAGGGGTTATATCACAGAATCATAGAATGGGTCAGGTTGGAAGGGACCTCAAAGATTATCTAGTTCCAACTCCCCTGCCATGGGGAGCTGGAACTAGACATGCCCCAAACCACTCTTTGGTTTGTTATTTCTGATCTGTACTGACTTTCTAGAGAGATTTTTTTAAAAGTGAAGAAGGCTATGTTAGACCTTGAAATTAAATTAGGTACAGCTGTTGTGAGTTCTTAAATGCCTGAAATATCTCCTAGAAATCCAATAGTTTGTCAGTGCTATTGAGTGTAGAAATCCGTTTATTCTTGACTTCCCTGCAGTGACTTACGATGTTTTTATATGTGTGCGAAATATTGTTATCTTAAAATATTTATGTGTTAAGTAGACAAAGATGTTTCACATTGAGCTGTTTGGAAATGTCTTGAAGAATATCTTTAAATATTAATGCTTCCTACTGCAACCCTTAGACAATCTGTTTGCAGTGACAAGACATTTTAGCTTGTTATAACTGTTGTAATTACACCCTTCAATTTTTCTTTTTCCCCCTAGATATTTTAAGCAGATAGAACAATGGCATTTCGCTAGGGGAAGGGTATAACTTGATTGCTATTTCAGCTACTTCTTTTATAAGCAGGAACAAGTCAAAGCTACTTATCACATTTTAAGCAATTTGTTCTTCTGCTTGTAATTATACATTACACACGGTTAATTGCCAGGGGAATAAATGACCAAACAAAACTGAACATGAAACTAATACTTCAAAGGGATTTTGTCTGATAGCACATTATATAGAATACATTAATCATAGAGAAAAGTGTTGGAGAAGGAAATTGTTCACTTCTCATTCCACCAATCTCATGCTTGCAAGGATGGAATTTTCAAAGTATCTTTGAGTAATGTAGGAGCATTAGTTATTTTTCCAAACTGAGCTGGGCATTTAGATATTCATAACTTTCTCAAAATCAGCATGACTTCAGATTCTAAGCCTTTCAGGAACTGCTAAAATCTTCACCATCCATTTATACAAACTTTTTCTTATGAACACTGAATTTGAAGGACTAGTACTAAGGGTGAGTTCAGCACTTTTGGTTAAACCAGTTGCAGGGATATGAGCCTGTTTTAAGATATTCAAAACTGATTGTTCTAGTCTTCTTAAGGAACAAACTGCATTAAATATATTGACCAGTGCCTGACAGAAGCAGTTGTCTAGGATCTTTGTTTTTTTCTGAACAACTAGTCAAATCAGCAGTTAGGCAAACACTGTTAGGGTGCAGGTCTGATTGCACAAATAATTCCCCCCACCCCCCCTCTTTTTTATTCTTTGGCATTCAGTTGTGTTGTTTGTTTGTTTTGTTATTTACAAAGTGAACCAAATAATTCCACTTCGCTGCACTTTTTCTAAATCTAAAAAATAGCCGTTTCTGTTCTGTAGATAGATTTCTGTTGGCTTACTAGTCCACACCAAGCAACAACTGATCTTATTTTTAAAAAATTACATGAATACTGAGGTGGCCCACATTTTATTCCTGATATTCTCACTGCTTCTCTTTCAACTTTGACCAAAAAAAAAATTAAAATCCACTAATAACTTCTCCACTTAAACAACTAGTCTCATGAAATTTTCAAATTGTAGTTAAGAGCTCACTTCAGTGACTGTCAGAAGATGCCCAATTGTCCTTTTACAGGGTACAATAGGGAACGGATGGACAGATCCAATATAAATTAAAATCAAAATGAACTGTAAACAATCAAAGGAAAACAAAACAAAACAAAAAAGTAGTCACAATAAAAAATAACTAGAAAGTATTTCAGAAAGAGATAAAAGTATATAATCCAAACCCTCCTTAGAAATGCAAGAATGATATTCTCATATTCACATAGGCAACACTTAGAATGAAATTCTCATTCAGAGGGAAAAGGAGATTACTCAGAATCCTAGAATCATAGAATGGCTCAGGTTGGAAAGGAACTTAAAGATCATCTAGTTCCAACCCCCCTGCCATGGGCAGGGTGCCACTCACTAGGCCAGGTTGCCCAGGGCCTCATCTGACCTGGTCTTGAACACCTTGAGAGATGGGGCATCCACAATCTCTCTGGACAAGCTGTTCTAGTGCCTCACCACCCTCTGAGTGAAGAATTTCCACCAAGAAGACCTGACTAACATCACTGAAGTGATGAGCACTGGTTACTTGATTAATTGGAAGTTGTAGTAAAAGTGTTTAGATTAGGCTGGAATTCCAAACGAAAGCTGCAATTTCAAATGAAAAAAAAAAAAAAGATTTATTTCCTGTTTTGTCAAAACCACTTCCTTTTCCCCTTCCCCACTTTCTTCTGCATATGTTGAGCTTTATGCCCTTTCTCCTTCCTGCCGCTATCTTTTTAAAGTGGTGTTTTAACTGCACGTAAAACTGTGTGGTAGGAGACTAGTCATTTCTACCTATAGTCTGTGATTTTCAGCCTGCTTTGAAGGGTGACTTAATTGAGCCATTTCCCTATATGCTCTAGTCTAGACCATAATAATATTTGGGTTATATTTTATTTGGAAGTTGGTTTCTGTTTTTTTGTTTTGTTTTATTTGTGTGTGTGTGTGTGTTTGTTAGTTTATTTGTTTGTTTCCCTACTGTAGTTACAACACTGAAGATTCAAGTCACTTCATCACTCCCTGGCAAAGCCCATGTCCATTCACCCCAAATGCACCAATGCGCATGGCTCGGTTCTGCTTTCAATGGAATTTTCAGCAACATCACAGAATCCTGTAACTTCTTACCAGAGCTACTTCTGTCATGAAAAGTAAAAAGAAAATAAGTATTTCAAGGCTTTAACTGGAAGGGCACAAACCATGCTATATTCTTGGCCCGTGTGGATGTTGATGAGATACTTTGCAAAACATTAAGCTGCAGGATTAAGATGATCAACTGTAAAGAACTATATAGCAATTAGGAGGTAACAAACTCTAACCTAGGAGATTATATCATATTATGTTGTATTATGTTATATTATGTTATATTCTATTATAATATATTGTATTGTATTATTGTAGTACCTAAAGAGAAGTACCCACATTTCGGTTAACCAGTTATTGTGGTTATGAAGAGCACACTAAACAGGGTCTTAATAAAATACACCATCCCTACAAAGAATACAAAAAATATGTCTTTTCACTGCAAATATAGCAATTGCAAGGGGATACTTCGGTATGATCACTTTCAGCTGATACTCTACAATGGAATGGAAAGGAATTTTTAGATTTGCCCGGCTCTTCCTGATTATGCCCAGTGCTTCAGGTAATATGTAACTATATTGCTTTAATTAACATGGAGGGACCAGCCATTTGGGACTGACTCCACTCACGCAGCCATGAGAATGAGAAATTTCATGACTCATGAATTACTTTAAAGGTTTATCTTCAAAGTCTGTAAGAAAAGAGAAAACTAAACCCTCTTCTTTGGATTTAGAGCATATTTAATTTCTTTTATGCTAGAAGTTTATTAATTATATATTAAGGAGTTTTACATAATTTGCAATTACCAAACCCAAAGGAGCGATTTGCAAATAATCTATTTTAGCAAGTATCATAGATGAAAAATAATATCCAAATCAGACACACGAAAAAAAAAATTGCAAACACATCAATAGGTGCTCATTGATTCACTTACTTATTCCTTGTTATGAATGAAAGCAATGAGCATAATTTCATCTCATTAAGGCACTTTTTTTTTTTGTATATAGATCAATGTCCTTTTATTCATTAATATACATTTCCTTTATAATTTCTGTCCTCATTTGCGGAGTATAACCATTTCTAATAGTTTCATTCTGTTCTGCATTTGAACAATAGGTTTAGTAATCAAGTAGAAAATTAGTAAGAAGCAAAAGCTTATTTATAATTATGCTCAGATCAAATTGTTATTTAAAGTATGAACAATGTGCGAACTATTATTCTGCAAATCTCCTCTAATTCCTCACAGTTACTAATTAGAGTTTGTCATACCCATACGACAGAATTACTTGCTTTCCCAAACTAATTCTAAAATTAGCTTCTCCTTTGTAACATACTTGTCAGCTACAAAACATCCTCTTCTATTTTTAATCCCATTAAGATCACTGGTTTCATCCACATAATTAAAACTATGCATGTGCTTAAGTATAGACGAAGTTACCTTAACTCCAACTTCCTGGTGTGGGAAGGACTTTAATGGAATACAACAGCCACTACCAAGGGTGTAAATTGAGACACAAGTAGAAACTGCACTACAGCAGACTTTCTACTGGTTGAGTAACATGAATTAGGTAATATGGTGTGCCTGGACTGGAAGATTAAAAGGAAGACCTCTCTAATGGACAAGGGGTTCACTTCATAGGTCAAACTTCCCTTGAAATAATATATTTATGGCTATTTCTTAGAGGAACGAACTCAACTGTTGGATTCACTTGCTCACACTTTCTTTCTCCTGCTTATCGTTCAGTATGTTCCTGTCATTTTCCTTCTCATTGTTAAGAGTGCTCTTAAGAGTGCTTAAGAGTACAAACAATACATTCCAGATGCAAGTTTCCTTCCTGGATGATCTGAGGGCCAAGTTATTCAAACAAAAGAACTGATCTGCCATTAGTCAGAGGTAGTGCTGCTCTGCTACAGGAGATATCCAACGATATGCACCATGTACCTGGGGATGGACCAAAAGCCCTTAATTTGAAATGTTTGTAAATTTTTCATAATCCAGGATCTAGGCTAAATAGGATGCTATAGAAAAAGAGAGAGAGAAGAGAGAGAGAGAAATATGAACCTGAAAGGATCAGGCCAGACATCAAAAATTGTCAGAGTGCTAAGCCCTCTGTAGAGAGAATATTCATAATACTTTGGGGTCACACCAGTCCTTCATGACCCTCCACCTTCACAATCTGTCCCGTTACTCAAGGTGCTGCACTAAGATTCTCGTTCTTGCAGCCATATGCAACATCCTTTGCTCAAGCTCTGCCACAGCCTGAGCCACGGCAGCACAGGACAGCTGGAATACACTTATGAGGTGGTACTAAAGCATGGCTCTACCAACAGCAATAAGCCCAACAGAACTGCTGCAGTAACAAAACTGCTTTCAACCTGAAACAGGGTATTTTCCTGCCAATTCAGAGCACGGACTGAGTTTGCATGTGATTGCCTGCACTTCACTGTGCAAACAGGCTTTAAGAAAACTGTGGCTTTCTTGACAAATAAAGGTAATGCTCAGCTTTTAAAACATACACAAGGAGAGTCAAAGGAAGTCAGTGTGGTCTTGTGCAAAGGAACATGTTTTTCAGACACAGGATTGCAGTTTGCCTCAAACAATCAAGTACACCCCTAAGAAGCATCAGAGATCTAAAAGTGGCACCAAAAATGCAGTACTTTTCAACCTGGATTGCAGGCAATTAATATGTCTTTAGTAAGGTGAAGCCAGAAAGAACTGAAAACTGATCATTATGCACATAATGATTTAGTATTCTCAGAAGATCATCCCACAATCTGTCATCTGGATAGGCTTCTGAAAAGCCAACCCCACACCCCCTCCCAAATTGCATTTTAACTATTTTTTTCCATCTGTGGGAAAAGCAGAAAGTACCCGCCCCCGAACATCGGAGTAGCCTGCGTTGTCTAATTCATAGAATCATAGAATCATAAGGGTTGGAAATGACCTCCAAGGTCATCTGGTCCAACCATCCCCCTACCACCAATGTCACCCACTAAACCATGTCCCTAAGCACCACGTCCAACCTGTCCTTGAACACCCCCAGGGATGGTGACGCCACCTCTCTGAGCATTACTTAACCAGATTAAGTTCACAGTTGTGTAACATGAGAACATGCGATATACAAACAGACAAAACCATAAACAAACTTAGGCCAGCCCCCAGAGGTGATAAACAAAAAGAAAGAGGTTAAGAAAAACAACCTTGAGAGCAAATAAATCAACACTGTGAACAAATAAAATGGTGACTGGCAGCTATTATACAAATATAGTGCTTATAACAAATTAGTTCTAACATGCTCTGTTCAGATCTGTCATTATCTCAATCCTTTGAGCCCCATGTTGGATGCCATAAGGCCAGTTGTGATTTAACCCATCATACAGCTAACACCACACAGCTGTTCACTCACTCCTCTGCACACTGAGATGGGGGAGAAAACTGAAAAGTTCAAGAGCTTACGGGTTGAGATAAGGACAGTTTAAGAAGAAAGAAAGGAAAAAAAAAAGGAAAGAAAAGGAGAAACAAACAAACAAAAGCAATAACAACAAAAAGGATAAATAAAGGCAATGAAGCCGAATGCAATGCTCACCACCAGCTGACTGATACCCAGTCAGACCCCAAGTAATGGCAGTCCCTCCGGCCAACTCCCCACAGTTTTTATTGTTCATCCTGATATCATATGGTATAGAATGTCCCTTTGGACAGTTTGGGTCAGCTGTCCCCTCACAGCTTTTCATGCACCCCCAGCCTCCTTTCTGGTAGGATTCAGAAGAGACCTTGGCTTAGTGTAGCCACTACTCTGCAACGACTAAAACATCAGGGCGTTATCGGCATTATTCTCATCCTAACTTCAAAACACAGCACCATACCAGCTGCTAGGAAGAAAATTAACTCTATCCCAGCCAAAATCAGGACACCCATGCTGATGTTTGAAGCCATCCTATAAATGTAAGAGTGTGCTTACAGTAGTATTATCTTCCACACCCCAGGGTTATGGAAGTGCTTCAAATTTTGGTCCACCACAGGTAATAGCTCAATCTACATTTCTGTTGGCTACCACTGACAGGGAGTGTTTATGCAAGTTCACTTTCATGTAAAAGCTATGCTAGGTCACCGTGTTCAAACTGCTTTAGAACAAAACGGCTGTAGGCCATCTCTTTTACTTTCTAACTAAATTTTGCTGGGTTTAATTGTTACCGCTTAATAAATAAAGAATGAAAATATCTCTCACAAAACTTACATGCAAAGTTATTGCTTCTAAAGAGTTTAAATTTGCATATTTTTTAATTATTCAGATTACTTACTAATGTAAACATTATTTAAAATATTTATAGTACTGATATGACCATGTATTATGCAGAACAACCTTTGCTTTTCTTCCCATGTTTCAAAACATCCTGCTAGGGAGCTGGAGAAACGGAACAAAACACATCCTCGTACAGAGGAGCTAAGCGGTAAAAAGCTTGAGTAAGAGAGTCTTTTAACAGTCTGTCCTACTTAGAATGTAATTGGACTTAATGATGCTTAAAGATCTTTTTCAGGTCTCATTTCTCTATGCAGCAGAGGCGGGGGGGTGAGCCTTGGTGACATGCTTATAGCTCAGCAGGTTAATTATGCCTTTTCAGGGCTGACCTTCATTCTAAATAGCTGGCTTCAGCTGGCACCCATTGTTCAAATGGCTGGCAGGGCACTGTCAGTAAACTGTTCTCAAGATCTTCTGTAATAAAAGCAGGTAATTTGAATTATCTACATGACATCTCTCCAGTGGGTACATATTAGCCCAGAGAAAATCTCAGCAATACTTTACAATAGCACTGGTCAAAACATTGACAGCGAATTAGCTACTTTATTAAGCTTAGCACAGAATCCGGTCTCTTTCTATTCATCAAGTTTAGCATGTATCCTCTGTGCAAATTATTTAAGAGCAAATCAGAACGTGCTTGGGTTTGTACATTCGTCTGAGCTGTCTAATAAACAGTGGCCTACACACAGATTGTAAACTGTCCTCTTTGGCAAGGTGTTCACTCACCAGCTGCAGCACCACTCACATGATAAGAACTTGCACTGTGCTAGTCTCATCTCCTGACAGGATGACTCCAGTCTTTTACATAAAAGGTCAAAGAAACAGTTTGGACTTAAATGACTTTCAGAGGAGACGAAGGTATCTTGAGGAATGAAAAATAGCTGAGGTCTGTACAACAAAGTCAGGAAATTTTGAGAGTGAATATAAACATGGGTTTGTAGCATCATTTTGATCATCTTTTTGGTTATCAAGATGTCTTCACAAGACAGCAGCTGTGAACAAGACTTCAGGGAGACTTACAGACTCTGAAAGGGCTGCTGGACACCACGTAGAAACACCTAGGGAATTTAAAGTAGGTGCAGATGTCTATGGCTATATAGCTGAATGGTTTCTTCTCAGTCCTCACAAAACAGCATAAATTCTACCTGTTAACTGGAAATGAAACTCTTTGCTAAGGGAGGAATAAAGGCATAGTTTTATAAGCTTATTCTCTTAATGCAGTCTATTTATCTCCATTTCTTCTATGGCTCCCATTGCCATCAAATCCAACAGCTCTGAATGATGGGCCCAAGCCTAAGAGAATAGTGAGGCTTCAGGCAAATCTCTGAGCTCAGCATTTTGAAGTAGGCAGCTACAGGCCACAGTGTGTTCATTACAGCCCAGATCATGCCCTGAGGTAAGTCCTGCCCAAACACTGTGCGAGAGGAATGCTGGACCCCAGAGTTGGGACTGCATGTGCCTAACATTCGTAGTGTGCAAGGTATCATTTTTTTCTTTTATTTTCTTTACACTTTTTTATTTTATTTTATTTAAAGGCAACTGGTCATGATCACTCAGGAACTAAACCCAACTCACATGCAACATAGATATGTATCCCAACATGATCATGCAACTTAAATTGGTTGCAGTTACACCCATGTATGGTTCTGTTTGCAAGAGCAGTAGCCCACCAACTATCCATCTACCAACGGGTTCTCTTCACAGATAATTTTCTGCTAACAGGAGGAGAGAAAACACAGAAGACCACAAAGGTATGTTTCTTCACACTGTTGTGTCAGTTTAAAGTTAATACAATACGTTAATACAAAACAACGACTGGCCATCTCTCTGTCACTGTTTTAAATTTGTTTATTCTTGGCAAATAAGCTTCCAACTCTGTAGCACACAAAAAAATGAATTCTTAAAATTTTAGTATGATAATTTCAACAGGAAATTTCTACTGTGTGATTTAGCTCTTTGTCTATCAAGTGGTAATAATACTCCATTCTTTCCATGGCATTCATACTTATTAAGTCCTTAAACACCAGACTGATGAAGATCATACAGTTACCTAGTCAGACTGTGTTCCTATTGCTCATGATGAAAAAATGTCCCAGTGGTAGAAATATGTTCTTGAAAAACACACTTAAGTTTAATTTGTATTTTTTGCTACCAGAAAGTCAGTACTAATAAATCATTTCCCCAAGCAACTACAAATTGCTTAATAAAACATATACACCCAGTAAAGCATGGACCCATTTTGTCATGTTGGTTCACACTGAGTTGCGTCTTATTTTGCAGAGTCCCACTGATCAGATATGGGCTATTAGTGGAATAAAACACTCTCCAGCATGAGTAAAGATGGCAGAATTGGCCTAGAGGGATTACAAAATCATTTAAAAGTTACCTCCTCGAACATCCTTGCAATCACTTAGCATATCGCATCATGCTGTTTTATGATCTCCTTTTGGATAATTCCTGACTCAGTAGTCAATTATTGAGTCTTCAAAGCATTCTTTGTAATCAAGCATGTTTTTGTGTCTGTCTCAACAAATTACACTAAAGTGTACTGATGTGATCAGAAAGATCAGTTCATGCTTTAAGGGTATTAAAATACATGTAGCTATACATAATACTCAGTTACCCATATACGGAGGCATCAAGCACTCAAGAGTTGCTGACAATTTCCTTAGAGATCTTTTATATAAATTATAAATTTTCTGAGTTTTTCATCTGCATTCCTACTAATTAATTAATTAATTAGGCATTTGCATGTAAACAGGATCCCTATTCCTTGCAGTTCGTTTGCTGCTCCTGCAGCTGCCTCCTATTCACCACTGGTTACTAAAATCCTGCTTTGCACCTCCCACATGGCCCTGTATACTTAACTTAATCCGAAAAGGTTTCCCATTCTAGGTGGGAGCAGGTGGACTAGGGTCCAATATGTATATTAGATGGCAGTACTATATTTATTCTGACATTTTTTAAGAACAATCATTTAAGAGAAGGCAGAAAATAACAGCTATATGTTGAGCTCTATGAACAGAAGTTTCTTCATGGTTTCACATAAAACACCAGCTCACTTCAGAGGTTGTAGTGATAATACTTTATAACTTGGCAATCTGATAATGAGAAATAAAATAACACTACAATTCATGTTTCACTGTGTGCAGAAGTCAGAGTTGCAAGGTTAAACTTCATACCATAATGGAACTCACTTTCCATTAAATGCTTATTTATAAAATAGAATTGCCAAAGGTTATGTGATTTGATATACTTATGCTGCACCTCTATACAATTTATTTTGGTCACATAACCAGAAAGCAGTTTTGATTGCATCACTGACATTTTTAAGCAGTGGACATTTATGTTCATGTAGCAAAATACATGAATCTAAGAGTTTGTCCTACTGTACACCACAGAGGCAAAATCTCCCATTTTATTCACCCACAAATGCAAATTGCTACTCAGGTGTGAATTGTACTTTTCCAGACAGCATGCTGTATGACTTGCATAGGGTGTGGGGTTCAGCGTGCTAAATTCAATAATGGAAAAATTAATACGGAAATGTGCAGGATTTTGACTGACTTTCAAGGTATCACGGGTATGGAAATTACAGATATATATTTCTTCAAGGTCAAGCAGCACAAAGTTTCAGCAGATGGCTGGAGAAAGCAATCTAAGGGGACAAGATTACTGAGTGAAAAACTATTGAGAGAGGTTTGTAACTTAGTTACAAAAACAAAACAAAATGCTGAAGATCTCAGAAAAGAGTAGAGGCCATCTTGTTTTCAATGCAGATGACCTCATTATATGCTTTGAAGATAGTCAAAGAAAAGCAAAAACTTGAGTAGATTTTCTCTTTGTACACCTTCACAAACCCTTCACAAAAAGAAATTGTACTCAAATTTTATTCTGTTTCTTCTAGGGCAATTAGAAAGCAGACAGTAAGTACTGTATGGTGTGCACGCTACTGAATTTTTAAGAGACAAACTTCGTTATTTTAACTTGACTGAAATTTCTTTTTATCTGGCTATATGCTTAATCTACCTGATCAAACAGCAACTTGCCTTAAGGAACTACCTTAAATAATACCTGTAAATTCTTCCTGCTAATTCTGAATGGGGCAATATATGGTCACAAGTTGTGAAATGCCAGATGGATGATAGCCCCTATAATTTCCCTGATAAAAGCGGACTCCACAGAGGATATTTTAATGATAGCATGTTCCAAAGGAAAAGCTTTAAAATGCCCAGATTACATTCAGTCTGTAAAATGTTCAGAAATTAAAAGCAAATGGATTATTATAAGATGATCACTGTACTTCATCTCCACATTCAAGAAATTTTATAATTAAAAGTAAAAAAAAGTTGGAAAAAAAGTTATTTAAAACTATCTGTAATTGTAGAAATGTATTGATCCTTTGTGATTTAGCAACACGAACCTCACCACAATTTAATAGTTTGTATTTTGCTCTTTTAGCTATTTTGGAACCCCCATTTCCCCAGAAAGAATTTCTGTCCATCATTTAAACTTATTCACAGGTATCTGTAGATGTCACATCCTAGATATTCAATCATGTCTCTCCCCCAGCATGCAAATTTATAGATATCTTATCTTCCAAAAACCTACATGGTATACTCATGTATTTTAGACAAAGACTGTTTACCATTATGTTCATTCCATGACAACTCAGTGGAGTCCCATACTAACCAAAATATTTTTGGCATAGATTTTGATAAGAATAATAGATAAATAACTAAGACATGACTGAAATTCAATAGAGAGCAACTTCAAACATTTATTCTTGTGTGGGCAGGAGAAATCATCATATAGAATTCTTCCTATCTAGCAGGGATAGGGGCTGAAATTTTTATTAAAACTGGTGATCGAGATCAGTCAGGGCAATTACCCTAAATGTTTACCTTGTTCTCCAGGTATTTCCTCTCAGACCCCATCAGAAACAGGAACAGACCCCATCAGAAACAGGTTACAGGAACTTTGATGTGACTGGTATACCCGTTCAGGTTATCTTATAATGTATACTATCTATTCTGCTAGGGACCTTCAGGCAGTACAACTGTATTAACGTTGAATTGCACAATGTCTTTAATAGAGAAGCCTATTCTCCCAATACTGGCATAACTCATGATTTTCCAAAACATATCTTTTGGGCCCACAGGTTTATTTTCTCCCTCCATATTAAACGTAAAGACTTGCAGGCGGCTAAATTAAAAACAGGAATCCTCAGACCCTCATCTCATCCAGGGACAAGACTTTCTCCAGTTCTCCTACAGAAATTATTTCACTTTGTGCTTCAAACTTCACTGTTCCAATGAAATCAAGTGACAAGTGAAAGCAATTCCAAAGAAAGTCCACGTGCCCTATGACTACCTGGGAGATGGGACAGTCACCCCCCACACACCATGCTCTAATGACAGAGTCCATGGAAGTGCTGCTCTAGTGTCCCTTCACTTGGCAGCACCTCTGATCCCTAATCATCTCCAGTAATCTGGGCTGTTGATAAAAGCAGTCCTAGAGCTCCGAAGGCAGAAGAAGGAGCCAATACTGAGCCCTTCACAACAATGGCTGGGGAATAAGAATTTTGGAAAACCAGTCTTCTTTGCTAAAATCTACAGGGAGTTCAACTCATTCTCTAGATAGCTAGGCAGCACTTTTGCCAACAGAGAGGTCTCCCAGAGGGCAGAGATTTTACTGGCAGGCAGAGCTCCATGGTTGCAGAAGTCTGATACCACTTACCACAGAAGGCATGATACAACTGTGATTTTTCTTTAGAACAAATTTATTAAAGAAGTTCTCACCCTGTGTAATCCTTCACAGGCTAGCACAATGCTGACCATCTACCGCAGCTACACAAATCCGACTGTTTTAATTCCATGTGTAATTCCTTATTACTGCAAGTCCTAACAAAAAAACAACTACCTGTGAAAGAAATGAATATTCTAAGCTGAGCTGCAGAGCTATGGCTTCTCAATACATTGGAACAATAAAGAATAACCGCTGTAGCATTTCCGCAGCTGTACTTGCTCTAGAGGTGAAAGTAAAGCATCATGCTTCTTTCTGACATATATATAGAAATATATATATTTTAATATTTTTTTGTGGCAGAACCAGGGGCCATGTAGGCAACATTATATACAAGCTGGGTCTAGAAAATTTGTTACGGACCTTGACTTGGGTTAATTTTGTATAAGCCTGGTCAAATTTACAGTTAGGCATTAAATGATTTTTTTATTATTATTTTTTATTTTATTTTTATTCAGATTTATATTCTGATGCTATCAAAATGAATCACTTTGACATTCCACAAAAATATATCACCTTGAATTTTCAAAAAACTTTCAGATTTTATTTTAGATGCTTTTCATATTTGCACTTCTTTTATTTATTAATTTTATTTATTTATTTATTTATTTATTTACACAGTGACCAAACAATTCTATTTATTGTAAAATGGGACTTTCTGGTGTGTCCAGACTAGTGATCTCAGATGGAGATTATGGTTATTTCATTTTCCTTTCTGTCCTGGAAAGAAAACAGCTTTCTTAAATGTCACCATTTCCTAATAAAAGTTGTTGCATCTGCCCAGCTATAGGCATAGGAGAAAATTTCCTCAGGTATTCCTCCGTGCAGCCAGGCTGTTTCACAGCCAATTTCTTCATCTGGCTGAATGCCTGGAGGACATCTGGAGCCTTAGTTTCATCCCAGCCATGTTGTCTGTTACTGTTCTTACTAGTAAAATCTTTATTTCCCAACTGGACCAGGAGAAGATTTTGTAAGAGCAAGAGAAGGACCAGGGGGGGAAATGAAGGATCTAGGGCTGTAGGGTCAGAAAAGTAGCTTGGTGATGAACAAGTGAACCCATGTATGTTCAAAGATGTACAGTAGAGTTTAGACATCTTGCTAGGATCCTGAACAGTTGGGAATCTAATGGGATATGATAACAACATATTGTCCATTACCTGAGGCTCTTGATGAGCTCTAGAGTATCTAGCCCTCACAGTATGAAGTGCAGGAAGATGGCAGTTTTGTGTGCAGTGCCCAATTTTGTGTGGGCAGATGCCCAGCAGCAAGTCTGCACCTTAGTAGTAAATGGGAGATCATAAATACTTCAGAAGAGGTCCATCAATGATTATGAAGAGATTTCATTAGAAACACCTTAAAAAGGACCTTATATATAATTTTGCTGCTTAACAAATTAGCAAAATGGAGTAAAGGATAGCATGCAAATTCTTGATTTTCATGCAAGGGTTGATAGTTCCACACCAGATAACAAGAAATAACAAGTGACAAAACAAAATGAAGGTCAGGTGTTTCATTCCTCAGTGGGGGTTCTCCAGCCTTATCAACTCTATTTCCCGATTTCAAGTGGCACAACTAAAAGAAGGGCATTTTATACAGTAGCTATAGAGCATTTTTCATGGCACACTAAAGGGATGTTTGTTGCAGCATATTAATATGTTTATATATTAGCTTAATTTGGAAAGCACTTACAGTCCACAATTTACACAAATCATATATTCATTTTCTGTATTTCTAGCTGATGCAGCTAATGCACTTTTCAAGAATATTTTGCTTTGTAATTTAAATTTCTTACAAAGCCTGCAGTCTGAAAGGGGGAAATTAGCGCTGTGCAAGAAAGTAAGCATGATTATCACACCATGGTGAGAATGGTCTCTGAAGGCACGAATGCCTGCATGGCACTTGCTCTGTACCTTCGTTTTGAAGTATGAGCAATTAAAGATATTTGAAAAGTTTACTTAACGTTACATTGAGATGTTGCTTGACCATCAGTGATAAAGGGATAACATCTGCACTGAAGATGGGAACAAGTAGTTATTAACTGACTATAATGTCTGATATATATAGACCATCACTAGATCGTGACACAAACCCTGCTGAATTAGCATGGGTTATACACCTTGTTCAAAATCTCGTTATGATTCACAGGCCCTGAGAGAGGAAGCATAAAAAGGCCTCGATTATAACACAGTCTTTTATAAAAAAAGTTTCAAATGCAGTTCCCTGGGTGATAAGGTGAAAATATTTGAAGTGAAGAGTGTGCCATTGCTCTAGATTTCAAGCAGTCACAGTTGGAGAAAATCTATACAGGTGAGAGAACACTTCAATTGCCTGTGACTATGTACATGGGATAAAATATTAGTGTCATAATGCTTGTTTGTTGGGTAAAGATGAGGATTGCTAGGAGAGGAAGTGCCAAACACAGCAATTTTGAGTATCAAGCTTGTGCTTCAACACAGACTTAAATGATCCCATTTTTAAAACTCTTCATCATTAGTTTTTGACATTAAGTTCACGTTAGCAACACTTTAAGACATGTAAAGAAAGAAAAGGCTTATCAATTTAAAGTTGAACATAAAATTCAGCATAGTACTTGTGAATAATGAAATCATTGCTTCATCATTCCACAAACTTCACAGATGTTCCTGGAGAAATTCTTTAGAATTTGCTTTATAGAAAATAATTACACTAGTTTCTCCTTTCTACATTCTTCAATTTTTGGTTTGCTAGCTAGCTTGCTTAATTTTTAGGATTTTATTTTGAAGACATAAACACTTTGGCTGTTCATCCAGACTCTCCAGAATCATCTTCATCACATGTTCACTACTCCTCACTGGAACATCATAAATCAAACATAACTATTCCAGAATGAAAATAAAGAAAGATGTTTGAGCAGTTATATATGTCTCTAGAGGAGGGAGAGCTTTATTCACACAACTGTGTGAATCGTGGGTCAGGGCAACCCCAGACAGGAGTACAGACTGGGAGAAGAACTCATTGAGAGCAGCCCTGCAGAGAAAGAGTTGGGAAATAGCTCTCCTGTGAAGAAAGGCTGAGAGAGCTGGGGCAGTTCAGCCTGAAGAAGAGAAGGCTCCGGGGTGACCTCACTGCAGCTTTTCAATACATAAAAGGGGCTTATAAAAAAGACAGCAACTTTTTCCTTAATCAGGTAATGATAAGACAAGGGGGAATGGTTTTAAACTAAAAGAGGTTAGAGGTTAGGAGGAAATTTTTCACTTAAAGGGTGGTGAGGCACTGGCACAGGTTGCCCGAAGAGGCTGTGGACGTCCCATCCCTGGAGGTGTTCAAGGCCAGGCTGGACAAGGCCCTGAGACTAAAAATTGTTAATATTATTTGAAACATGTTTTTATGATACCAAGGCTGTTTTCTGCTGGGTTTTGTAGGTATGGAAATGGGGATTCCATGCTCGTTCTTGACAGTTATTACCTGTAGCTACAAAGAAGTAATGGTAGCAGTGTTTACAGTAAGAGTAGTGGTTGCAGAGAAAATAGAAATGTCTGCAGGCCTCTACAAAGAGGTGTATGACTAGGTTTCCTAAAGTCTTCCCCATTTGTGTGAGGGAGAACCCTCACCCATTACAATGAATGTACTAATGGCAAAACAGTTGACATGATTGCTGAAGAAAGAGTGAGCCTGTAGGACAACCACCCTGTAACAATTAATACAAAAAATTACTTAGCAGGTCAACACTGATTTTATAGCAGGGTTGTGTTATTAGAATACATTTCAGGAAACAATCAAACACACACATACACAAAAGGAAGGTACCAGGGAAAAATCCAGTAATTAGAAACCAATAATTAGAACAACTTCAAGTGTAATGTCTTAATTAAAGCTGCCTGTCATTATTGTAAATGGGCCGACAAAGTATTCAGAGATGAAGTAACAAGACAGAAGAGAAGGGGACTTAATTTTATGTATATTTCTGGGTGCAATTCTAGTTCTTTAGGGAACTAAGACTGATTGCACATTTGTTCCTGTCCATGTGAAACTTTTGGATGCTCTCGTTCTTACCAAAAAGGACATTAACAATCTCTCATCTCTTCCATCTCAGGACCACTGCACCTACTGATTGCAGATTGACGCAAGGCTAGGACATTCACTGGTGAATCATTTCAGTTTTGTGCCTTGTAAATATTGTCTTTGATGTAGGCATTGCAGGTGAAGTGTACATGTTCTCTTGTCCATCGGAGATAGTTATTCTTTGGCAGAAAGACTTTGGATCAGTTATGTTAACAAAGAAAATGTGAGCTCCCAAATAAAATGTTATGCTTCCCTGAACATGAGCCAGCAGTGTGCCCAGGTGGCCAAGAATCATGCATCCTGGCTTGTGTCAGGAATAGTGCAGCCAGCAGGAGCAGGGAGGTGATCGTCCCCCTGTGCTCTGCTCTGGTGAGGCCACACCTCGAGCACTGTGTTCAGCTTTGGGCCCCTCATTACAAGAAGGACATCGAGGCCCTGGAGCGTGTCCAGAGAAGGGCTACGAAGCTGGTGAAGGGCCTGGAACACAAGTCCTGTGAGGGGCGGCTGAGGGAGCTGGGGGTGTTCGGTCTGGAGAAGAGGAGGCTCAGGGGAGACGTTATTGCTCTCTACAACTACCTGAAAGGAAGGTGTGGGGAGCTGGGGGTCGGCCTCTTCTCACAGGTAACTAGTGATAGGACTAGAGGGAATGGCCTCAAGTTGCACCAGGGGAGGTTCAGGCTGGAAATGAGGAGACATTTCTTCTCAGAAAGAGCAGTCAGGCATTGGGATGGGTTGCCCACGGAGGTGGTGGAGTCACCGTCCCTGGGGGTGTTCAAGGAAAGGTTGGACGTGGTGCTTAGGGACATGGTTTAGTGGGTGACATTGGTAGTGGGGTGATGGTTGGACTAGATGATCTTGGAGGTCTTTTCCAACCTTAATGACTCTATGATTCTATGCTGGAAGGAACTGCCCATTTATCTCTGCAGGTTTAAATTTGCCATACATAAAACTACCCCGTTTTCAATGGAGCAAGGTTTTATCACTAAGGAAAATATAGAATTTATGAGCAAGAAAGCTAGGAAAAAAACACTGCTGCTTTCCTTGAAATCAATATGAAAGCAAAGGCAGGAAGTTATAGTTTGATTTTCTGTCACAGCGTTTTTATACATCTACTTAAACTATTCAGTTTCTTTGATTTTTTACTTAACCTATTATGCCCGCTTTTATTTAAATAAAGCTGCTTATAGGGTTTAGCCATTCAAGGCAAGATATTTGGCAAAATCTTTGGGAAATCTTCTGTTAACAAAATAACTATTGATGCTCGAATGCAACTAAGTAGGAGTTGCAAAACTGCCAGAATCTCATCACTTCTGCGTATACTGTTAACTACCTGGGTCAAACGTGATAGTAACAAATTGGAACCAGCAAAATACTGTGTAACTATCAGCTTCATCCCACACTTGTTCAATGAATTAAATGTGGAAGATATGATGCTATCTAGAGATTTTCTTTCTATTTTGTCTACTATTACCAAGGATAAGTCAGCTGTTGCAACAAGAGTTCACCATCCCAGGAGCTGTTAAATCCAGTTTTAAAATAGCCTCCATTTCTAAAAATTAAAGGACGCCAGAGAGAAAGTCTGAGGTCTTGATTATGCAGATCAGATGAAGAATGGTCTCTTCTGGCATTAAATTATCGGAAGCAATGAATGAGGTATTTGGATCAGCTGCTGTGAAACTGTTCCACAAGCAAATCTCACTTTTTGATGAGTTTATGAAACTTTCCCATTAATGTAACCATAGTTATGATTTTGTTACAGGAGTTTAGCAAAGTCTGAGACACAGCTGAGTGGATAAGGTGAACAGACTAGACTATTTTTTGTTTGTTTATTTGTTTTCCCATTCACAATCAAAGGCCTGTGTGAAATAATTTGCACTTTGTGTACCAATTTCCACCAGCACCAAGCAAACTTTCATCCCTGGTTCGATTTGATGCTGCGATGCTGCTTATGCTTCCTCTTGCATTGGTCTAAGCAACTGTGCAGAAGTTAAAGCAACAAAGCATTTGAATCTGTCCAGATGCCAATAAAGTAAAACTCCTAAAATTAAGTATTTCTTTCCCTGTAAAGGCAGTTAAAATAGTGTCTCCACCTCCAACCTGCCCCACTCCCCTGCTCTGCCCTTTTTGTACAGGGCTTTTCAATATGAACACCCTGAATATTTATAATTAAGTCTTGTACTGAAAAAATTTTGTTTATGTTACCTTTTTTCCTTCTCTTCTTTCTTAATTTCTTTTTTGGTGACACTTTATTCATTAAATCACCGAGTGCTATTAGATGTTATTGTCTCTGAGTATTTTTAAGAGAAGCTACACTGTCACTTCACCTGTGACCTAACATTGATTAAATCTAATATATAAACATTTCTGCAGAGAAGATGAGGCAGTGGGAATGGGAGAGAGAAATGAACATTTTAGGTCAGATAAAGACAAAGCTCTAATAATGGTTCTAACTAACAGAAGACTTCACTTAAAGGAACAGGTTTTCAGGGAATTTCTCAGCACAAAGGATGTTTTTATTACACAAATTGGCTGAAGTTATAACGTAACAAAAGCGTTAACTGAAGAATTCCCATATCCTATATCATTGTTCATGGAGTTTAATAATAATTTAAGGAGCTGCCCAGGCAGAACTGTCAAAATAACAAGAGCTGCTCTCTACAGTGAGTCACCTTTCTCTTTTCTTAGAATGAAATATATTAGGGGAAAATGCTGGCACCAGTCCTGCTCTCTCTGTTCATACAGAGAGGCTTCAGAGGGAGTTTTATCAGGTTAGCTTTGATGAGCTTCTTCAAAAGGGAACACAATACGATGCCAGCAGCATAAAAAATACTAGCAGAGAAAATAGTAAACAGTGAGATAACCCATCTTATTGCCATGCCTGATGACAGATAACAGGCAGTACTATTATTTGGGTATGACTTTGAACACTGTAATGATAAATGTTTCTGTCCCAAGGAGGTGTCTGCATACTTCTGTGCAGCTGAAGAAAAGATGCAGAGCTTCCTGCTGTGAAGCATTACTTGCAGTTGTGATGGAAGGCAGATTTACATATCTCCACCTGTAAAAAGCAGGCATAATCAACTTCCATCTTGGAGTTTTTCCTTAATTCTTTGAACTATACTACCGCATAAATTTTGTTGTCTTTCCATTGTGCATTGTATGAGGAATAAATGTCCCTTAGCTGAATCTGTAAAGTACATACAGCTTAGACTTCCCCTGGAAGTTTATCCATGGAAAATCAATCTATCAGATAGCCCAGGCACACTGCAAACCCAATCAACAAGTGCAGTAATGTGGTGCACTAACAGTGCACAGTTCTGTGACATATGGCTGGCATGTCAGAGGAGTGACAGACTGTCACATGCTAGCCTTTATGGTGTAAGATGTCATAGCATGGGTGGAATTTATCAGCTGTGTATTCCATATGCCAGACCTTTCTCTGACTTCCCTGGACGTGATGTCCAAAACTGTTGCACCGTCCACTTGCTTTTTACAGACGTGTATTCACAGCCAGCATCACTCTTTCTCTGAAGGCCAGGAGAGACCTGTCTGACCCTTCAGCATTTAACCCAGCAACTCTCCCATGTGTATCAAGACATACAGATGCAAATGCACAGACACCACACTGACCAATTCCTATTTTAAGATTAGTGACATTGCTAACATCTAACGGCAACTAGCTTTAACGTGGTGAATTGAGAATCCAAATTTCTTTTAGGAATTTGTTCTGGAATAAATATTGAGGTCAAGGAATGAGAGCCAGGATTTGAAAAGTTATGGGTGAGGAAGGCTGGCATTCAGACTTACATAATGAAACCCATAACAGTAAATGTGGCAACATCATGCCATACATCCTTACAACCTACATTACAGCTGAATCATTTATGTTCCTGAGACTTTCATTTTTCTTTTTTTTTTTCTTCTTTTTCAATTATCCATGAACCATCAAGCTGACTCCATAGTTAATATTGTTTTTGCAAAAATCTGCATACTCTAGATACCTACTCTGCTTAAAGCCTGAAGACATAAGATACTGCAGAGTTTTATGCGACTTGTGACAGCAAAAGCCTTCATTAGAATTGAAAGAGATACCTTGGCACATATTAAAGAGGTATTACAGCATGAAAATTAGCTTTTATTTCTACCCAACTCCATGAAACTGTTCCTGAATTTCAACAGACCTTACTTTACCTTCTTTTCTGTTTTCTGAAATACAGCACAGGTAAATATTGGAATTGTTTATTAGCCTGGCTCCATAAGGATATAATATTCTTTGTCATTTCTGATTAAGTTTTAATGTGAAGTTTCAATTTTAAACGTAATTAAGTTATGAACATGCTTCATGATCAGGCAGAGGAAAGAATTTATGTGTAAATAACACCATGGGGGGAAAGCACGAAGACAGCATGTTGTATTTTGTTGGCAGCAGCTGCTGAGCTCCAGAGCAGCCAACAATGCTGTGTCTAACTGATGGGGAGCTGTACTGCTACCAGAGAAAGGTGTGGTAGTTGTAGTGAAGGAAGGTGTTTAGGATACAGAGGTGACAAGCCTGCAGGAAACCCGGCGTCATTCATTTTTTCTGGCTCCCCGAGCAACTTTTTATTTTAACCTGTAATTTTAATTATGGGGTTTGTAATGATAGTGGAAGTGAGCTGACTGTGCATGGAGAAGCAGGGAATGGATGGAAGGATGGGGAGAGAAAGAGACAGTCATACAGATAGTACAGTAATTAATGCCTCCAAACGTTGCCATCATATTATCTTGCATTACTTTATAAACATGTCATGCCCTCTATATATCATGCCATATCTCCATGTAGCATCATGACAGAAGTGTCCCTGAAATGGAGGGAATCTCTGAATCAGTAGGGCACAGCTTACACGCTGGTTCCAAGGCAACGAGCACCCATCTTAAGATTTTGACATGGCCATGCTTCCATTGAGTGTGACAAGGGAATAATAAATGTATTGCAGGGTCCCATCTTTCCAACATGAGGAACTCCACATAAGAGGAATTCTTCAAGTTTCTGTGTCTGAATAAATGAGCTGTAAACATGATGTAGCACTGGGTAAACTTTTGGAGAGATCAGCATGGTTTGTATCTGTTCCATGAGGCTCATCATTTTCCAATAGCATGACAAAGTATAATTGACATTTTACAAATCAATTTATATATATTAATATATATATAAAACCTTCCAGAGAAATTTCTAAATTTAGTTGTCCATTTTGGCAGCAAGAACTACAGGAATGCCAAAAAAAATAGTGTATGTTCTCTTATTTGAACCTTACAAGATGATATGACAGTGACACATATTACAAATGTTGTGAAGGGAATAAGTCAAATGTTCTTATTACCTTATCTATATTTTCTTCCTGATATATTTTCCATGTCTTACTCATATTAAAATACACATCATGTGATATTATTAAACATGTATTTTGAGAGAATTACAAAATCCACATGACATTAATGTTTGAAAAAGACAATATTTTAGAGACACATTTGGCAAAAATAAACAACTTGGCACTTAGTATTTTTATTCTTAATCTTTTTTTTTATTAGATATATTTTGATTAGATTGTGTCTCTAAGGAACAACTCCTATTTATAAGGACACGCTTGCAGGCAGACTTCAGTACAAAAAAAGAGATGTGGATTTGAATCCTTTGAATGGCTGAATTTGATGATGGAACTGAGGTCAAGACTCTGATGTTCAAAAAAGGAGAGAAATTATTTCAAAAAAAAGGATGAAACCCTGGTTTCCTTGAAGTCGACAGTTATCTCAATTAAATTGAACAGGGGGCAAAGGGTGTTCACAGCAGCAAGAAGCCAGACAGTTCCCTCAGAAAGGCACTCAGAGGCCATTTCAGTGTCACAGGGCATAATTTAGTTGTCATCTCAGTTGTTGTCCTGTTCCTACCTCTGTCTGACATCAGCTCCCCAGATGACTTACTCTTCTACACAGCAAGATACTTGCATCGATGAAATAAGAATTCCCCTTATAAAAACACTCTTAAAGGTGTTTTTAGTTTACTTTTTTTTTTTTGTTACAGTCAGTCTCCTGAGTCCTGAGAAGGGGAACTGTTAGCATCCTACTGAAGGCTTTCACAAATCGATTGATACTCTTTTGTACTGATCATGCAAATTACTAATTACAGCACTCCTAAAGGAGATACTGACTTCACGGTCCTGTAAAGTTGGACTCTGCATTAGCAAGTAAGGAAGTCTAGCAAGTGTAGGTCAGTACGTGGATGTTGTTGGCACTGCAGACCCAGCTGGGATCCATGCTGTAGGCACTTAAAAATCTTACTTCAGATGAGATCTAGTCCTGTCCTTCTAATGAAGCCCTCCTCTATACATGTGGTTCAAAGCTACTCAATGGAAAACTACCATACAAGAATATGCCTTAGGAACTGCAGGTGTCTTAGCAGCCTGTTTTTGCAAATACCAAGCTGTCCATTCAACTCAAACAGAGGACAGCAGCACATTGCAACCACTGCCTTCTTTGCCTGTATAAGGCCCTACACAGAACAATGAGTCTTATTTGACCTTATGATTTTACTGGTAAGCCAATGGTATCTTTGGGACACAGGAAAACCAACCGTAGGTGCAAAACTTTCAGACATAAAGGGCCATAGTAGAAGTCCTCTCTCATAGAACTGTGCTATGGCTTTCTCATCACTGAATGCAGTATATAGAGCCATCCTTTTATTCAAGAGAATCATTGCTACCCTATGGAGACTCACAACTCACATCCACTTTTGTTCAGTGGTTAACTAGCCTGGGGCTGGCAAGTCCACTCTAGTGGTGGCTAAACTGTCCTCCTTCATTAATGTACACAGGAAAGGTAGAAAAGATCACACAACCCCTCATACTCATGGTTTTCGTTCTTTCTTGCTACTGTGAACTACACAGACTCTAAGTGAACCGCACTCCCCAGAAGAGAACACAAGTGAAGCTCCTTGACACAGAAGTTCTCCATATTATCTGCACTTGGTTCAACACCTGTTGGCCTGAGTGGCATAACACCTGTCTAACCTACACTGAGCACATCCACACCTTTCACCACTTTAAGAATCATAGAATCATAGAATCTGTAAGTTTGGACAAGACCTCCAAGATCATCTGGTCCAACCATCCCCTTCAATGTCACCCACTAAACCATGTCCCTAAGCACCACGTCCAACCTTTCTTTGAACACCCCCAGGGACGGTGACTCCACCACCTCCCTGGGCACAGACACAGACACAGACACAGACACAGACACAGACACAGACACAGACACAGATTTCTAGGTTGGAAGAGACCTCAAGATCATCGAGTCCAACCTCCGACCTAACACTAAGTACTCCACTAAACCATATCACTAAGCTGTACATCTAAACGTCTTTTAAAGACCTCCAGGGATGGCGACTCCACCACCTCCCTGGGCAGCCCGTTCCAATGCTTAATAACCCTTTCGGTAAAGAAGTACTTCCTAACATCCAACCTAAAACTCCCCTGTCGCAACTTTAACCCGTCGCAGTGCCTGACTGCTCTTTCTGAGAAGAAATGTCTCCTAAACGATCCATCGTCCCCTTTTCCCAACAGAAATTAAAGTGTGACCTGTCCTGAATGGCACCCCTTGCTTTCTAGAAGCTCTAGGAAAAGCTCTTTTTGTTTCTTTTATATGGTTGTTCCTTAAAAGGATGGTAATGCCTATCATTTTTTATTGTTGTGGCTTTAAATCAGTTTATTATTTCACAAAACTGTAAGGATGGCCAGTAACATAATTCGAGGTAATGATTGTCAATAATATGACAAATACATGTAATAAATTAAAAGTATTTTAAGCAATTGCAAGGTTTCATTATTATGATGATAATTTTTGATCCTCGTTATAGAATGATTACTTTTCAGTATGAGTAAAACAAGGGTAATCTTTTCTTCATGTCACTGGAAATGTAAAACCATTTGATTTCATTTCCCCTTGGTACTCTATTTCTTCATGTATCATACAGCCTTGCAAACCTACTGCAATACCCAAAAGCAGAACTGGGCCCATACATTGTAAAATGATCAGAACATTTATATGACCCACTATCCCTGTGACAGGCAAACCAATAACCCAGAGTACACTATTCCCATTAGAATGTGATAAAATCTAGTTAACTACACAATTAGAGCTAATCAACTTTATTTAGTTATTAGAAGTGAAGAGTTTCCTAATCAAAAGTGACAAAGAATAAAGAGGACACTGAGTGAAGTCAGTGAACCATAGCCATCTTGTAGTCTGCATGAGAATGCACCTGATAATGGAAGTATTTTGTTTTAATTTTTCAGAGCAGCATGTGTGGAAATTATGTAGTCAAAGGAAACAACAAAAAACTATGATACTCCATTATGAAATACCTTTTCCACAAGAAAATTTCAAACCATTTTCTATCTACTTAAAAAGAAGGTAGATACGATAGATTTGGGTAATAGTGAATATGGAAATTTAACAAACCTGGTGAAACAAATGTTTGCCCAGTTAAGAAACATTTTTGACATTATAAAATGTTTTCCATCCTCAGGATGAAAAGGAAGAATGATTTTTTTTTGATTAATTAAACTAAACACTTAAGTTGCACTTTCACAATCTCAAAGCATTTTACTTTGATAATTTTAAGACACTTCATTTTGATTTTGACCTTTGTTACTTTTGAAACAAAAATGAATGAGCACCAAAGGAATAAAAATCAGTAGAAA
This sequence comes from Cygnus atratus, assembly GCF_013377495.2. Taxonomy (NCBI): domain Eukaryota; kingdom Metazoa; phylum Chordata; class Aves; order Anseriformes; family Anatidae; genus Cygnus; species Cygnus atratus. The sequence continues at coordinate 12,512,106 of NC_066365.1, forward strand.
CTTTAAAAAGATTTCTGTTTTCATCCTGAAAATACTAAAAATGGTGTTTAATCAATCTCTGAATGCTTTCCAATCATTCAAAAAAATGAGAATTTTGTCAAAAACCCGACCTGTTCCCATGCAACATATCATAATTTTTCAATGAAGAAAAGGTCTATTATATCAAGAAATTCCCAGTCAGCAGTGAAATTTTAAACAGACTATAAAAATAATAAATCAGTGAGCATGAAATCTTAATTTAAGTCTTAATGTAAAATAAAGCAATCAATCAGTTAGGGTCACCTGCTTGTCAGTAATGTCTATTTTACAAGTGAATTAATTTTATTGCCATCATCCAAGTTTTACAAATATTGCACAACCAAGAACTAAGGAAACCAGAGATGAAGTTCAGGCTCTGAGGAAAAGAACTACCTCGTGATGGTGATACAAGTTGATAACGTGACCACGAATTTGCTTAATTGCTCCTTTTTAATGCTAACAGTGTTTATGTCAATGACACTAATGTATCCGTACAGTCAGAGCGCACATCATGTTAGCCCTAAGCATGCCTGAAAAGTCAAATCCTCTGATTTTTTACCTACAGAAGACTTTGTGGTTTGGTATATTAGGGTCAGATCACTGGTAGCCAATTCTCCATGGCAGCCAAGTGAGGTTAGGTGAAATGTAAGGTTGATGAATAACTCCAACTGGGGTCATTTCACACAGCAATGCTGTTTTTTAAGCTAATTGCTGAACTGGGTAATGGCTCAGAGGCAAATGGGTTGTTCACATGATTTCAACATCCACTATGGCACTGAACCCACGGAGGAGCTCTTCTCTAAACTTAAGGAAAGCCTGGGGTTGGCTATGTAGCAAGCACCAAGTGTTTTCCACATTGCCCTTCCATTTCTACCTGCTTCCAGGAAGCAAACACACAAATATATGCCAACTTATCTGTAAATAAGTAAAGAAAACAAAATTTGAAATTTTTACACAGGTTTAAAGTCTATTCTATTGAAATTCTCACTGACGGTGCTGCTTGTTTTATTCAGATGATCTAAAATGTATCCTTCTGGTTTGATGTATAAAATATCAACAAAAGGATTTTTTTTTAAAAAAGCATGATGTTAGAGATTCAAACATAAGAAGTATTTGTGTGGTAGAATTCAGGTTTAAAATATAATATACCTACATTTTACTGTAAAATTCTTTTGAGCTAGTCCAAGTAGAAAGTTAGTATTTACATCACAATGTAGACCTTTTCAAGTACAATACACCAGAGGCTAAAATACTTTCATTTCAGTTTGTAGAGAGAGTAATAAAAAGCACACAACCCAACATGTACACACCTGTTTTTTAAGGTAAGGAATAAAAAGGAAAAAGAAAAAAAAAGAAAGTAATGTAGCACTAAAAAATTATATTTTCAGACTTGAGGGAAACTTTTCTGATAGTTCTCCACTGAATGTTAACCTCAGTGTTATAAAGCAGCTCCTCCCTCAAGAGGAGTAAGACAAATTCCAGATGAATACAAAAATAATCCAGATTAAGACACAGCTTTCACTGTGATCTCACTCAATCTCCCCAAAAGAAGAGCAGGCAAAACCCTTACATAGACAGCCTCCCATTTCAGTGATGGGGAAGTTGTTTAAATAGCAAACACACAACACAATAAAACAAAACATGGGCAGTTACAAAATATTCATTCAGATCTTTTCTGCATACAATAGGCATAAATCCTTCTGGAGTGAGTAACGGCATTCCAGCATGTCTTCAATCATTTTGGCACACAAAATAAACCACATCCACTTCTGTAACATAAAGAAAGACTACAGTGCACTGCTGACATTTGAGAAGGTTAATATTTTGGCTGCATCTGCTCTCATTTGCTTCTAAAATAACAGCAACAGCCATCTAGTTTTTGCCCTAGACAGAGTGGAAGTACAAGGAGAAGAAAAGGTAGGATTTTCCTTGGGAAAATAATGGAACAAGATAGACGATGGCTTCTGCACACACCTGAAAATTTATCTCTTGACCTTACTACAAAAAAATTTCACCATGAGCCTACCTACAACACAGAAGTTTACAGGGCTGACAGCTCCTAGCCTCCTTCAAGTCATCTGCAGTGACCAAAACAGCTCCTGAGAGGTGTCTCATATCCATCATGCTCAGACCAGTCATGGGATTGGGGGGTATGTCAGTGCCAGCTCTGAAGACCAGGCTGGGAGGAGCACAGAGACATCATCCAAGCAGCCAGGGTGGAGGTTAGTAAAGCAAAGCCCTTTTAGAATTAAATATAGCCAAAGACATCAAGGGCAACAAGAAAGGCTTCTGCAGGTCCATCAGTGATAAAAGGCAGGGTAGAGAAATTATGGGCTCTCTCCAGAAGGAAACAGGAAACCTGGTTACCTGGGTTATGGAGAAGGCTGAGGTATTGAATTTTTTTTGCCACAGTCATCACTAGCAAGAGCTCTAGCCACATAGACCAAGTCCCAGAAGGCAAAGGCAGGGACTGGCAGAATGACGAAATGCCTACTGTAGGAGAAGATCAGCTTCAAGTCCATCTAAGAAACACATCCATGGGACCTGAAGAGATACATCTGTGGGTCCTGAGGGAACTGGCAGATACAGCTGCAAAGCCACTAGTCACCATATTTGATAAGTTGTGGCAGTCTGGTGAAGTTCCTGCTGACTGGAGGAGGGGAAAAATAACCCCCATTATTAATAAGGGGAAAAAAAGAAAAACCTGGGCCAGTCAGTCTCACCTCTGTGCCTGGCTAAGTCATGGAGCAGATGCTCCTGGAAACTATGCTAAGGCACACGGTAAATGAGGTGATTAGTGACAAACTCCAACCTATCATCAAAATATTCCTCTGCTGACGGAGGTCGTTAAGTGATTCTCACTGGCCTATGAGAAGCCAATTCATATTTTGAGCCTCCCTTGTTCAGTCCCCATTAGTTGGCTACATGAAGTTAGATACATATAATCGCTATTTCTTAACCTATTACTGTAAGGCTATTAGAGCAAGACACACTGAACACTGCTTATAAATATGTTGAAAAAAGCACAAAATGAGATGCAAAGTGATTTAAGAAAAAAGTATCAATTTTTGATGTGACTGGTTATACACCGCCCTGTTTACCTGCACTAGCATGCTAGCCAGCCAAAGTCTATCATTTATATATGCAATCTGTTTCATTTGCTGTGCTGACAGTTATGTAATAATAAAAGCTGCATATAGTTTTGATTATAGGATAGAATGCGTTTTTTGCCCACTCCATCATCAGCTGTGTTCCTAAAACGATAACAGCATAGACATCTCTTATGGGGATTGACTCTGAAAGCCTCTCCTTGTCTTTCCCCTTCTGTAGTCCAAATTCTCAAGGCTGCTTGAATGCAACAGCCTGTTTCTTCAAGACAGATTCTGCTGTAAGATGATTACAAAAGCTTCAGAGAAAACAACAAATACACTGGTAATCTTTCATTGGTATGATAGCAACACACCTCCTGGATCTGTGCTTCTCTGTGCTGATTGCTATACATACTGTAATACTATAAACTATATGTACACAAATGAAATGGAAGGTGAAGCCAACAGAATGGAGGGGGACAAGGGTTACGTCAGGACAACATGCGGTAACTTGTCTCATTACTGTAAGAAAATTTAAGATAAATGAACACAATTTATTAACTAAGTCACAGACTACATGCCCCATCATCAACTTACTATCAGCATCAGTTCAGTGGTAGATAAGAGTGGTAGATAATTACTTTCCAGAAGGAAAGTATCCTGTGTTATACTGTTTCCTCTGATAAATTTTGTACAGCCTATATGGATCCTCACTGAATGGTACACAGAAGTAAAAGTAATAGAACTTGGCTCTTTTGGCATAGAAGTCTATATGGTTCTACCCCTAAGCGTGTTTCACATTTTCTGGATCAGTCTCCAACTGATTCATTACAACACAAGCAGGAACCTTTTAAGAATGGAAATGAAATATTTTAATTTGCAAAATGCAACAGAAATGAAAAGTGTTGCAAACAAAAAAACCAGATATTTTAAAAGAAGTTCTGAAATAAAATCTGAAATTCTTGAAAAAGTGACCATTGAGGTTTTTTATATTGCTATTTGTTTTCTTCATCCCCATGGTTGAGTGAGTCAGTAAGTGTATGTAGCAGCAAATGGCCTCCTTATTTTGACTTGACCAATAGCACTACGAATACTACTCAAAACTAATCAAGGAAAACAAACTGAACAGAAAAGATGGGCATTTAAACAAATTTTTATACAGAATCCTTGGAGCAATGGGCAGTTATATGTATATAAATCTGTTATTTTATTTAATATATACAGAAAAGGGAGCCTAGCCATGGTTCGCATTTCAAAGTTAAGGTTAACATGAAGCAACAACATTTTTGTTCGATACTCATTTGTCTCAAAAACTGAGCTCTGAGACATTATCCCCACCCACAGGGCTTGTCTTTTCTTCATAAAGAATATAGCAACTTTACATGGAAATCTGGAAAATAAATCAAAGTTCAAGGGCTCATATTAGCACTTGGGCAATACTAGGAAGGAAAGCAAAATATTTTCCCATGTTCCAGCAGTTTCAGTCTGCTAACATAATGCAGTGTCAGATTTCAAAAAGAATATAAGAAGTGAAAAAAGAAGTCAGTATCAGGAAGGCACAGTGGTGTAAGCAGGGCCATTAGAAAATACAGCCCAAAATGTTAGCAATACTGTGGAACTCCGAAACTGAAAGTGTTTTTATATCTTATTCATATTTGGTGAGCCCAGGAGGCTTCTGGCAGACCCACACCATCCTGGGGATGGTGGATGAAGTCATGCTCTTCCCCACACATATGCATTCCTAAATACATGCTCTAAAATAACACTTCACTCCTAAGTGCCAGCTACACCTTAGAAGCAGAAATGATGTTCCTCTAAGGCACAGCTTGTGTGTTCATGTAGAGAAACACAGTTTAGAATAGTTACAGTCTCCTTTCACTACTACCATCATGTAACATCTTGTAAGAATGAAGGTATGCTCCTTAACCAATCCCAAACCCACCAGCTACCCTATTTACAAACCTAGTTCCTCATAATGTCACCATGAGTTAGACTCTTAAATACCTCAAGAGATATGGATTTAAGAACTCTACTCGGGCCTCTGATTTTATGCATCCTTACTCCACCTCAATTATGTTTATTTTCCACTGCTTTAGTGACCCATGATAATTTAGATTTCTTCCCAACCTCTTTGAGAAGGTATAGACTTTTCTGGCAGGGAGAAGCATGTAGTAACATGGGTAATAGCAGACTCTGTATCATGTACTGACTTTTTCTGCCACATTATGCATGACCTTACAGGGACTGATAGATTTGTCAGTTTCTCTATAGCTTCATTTAACAAGAACAGACAACAGTTCTCCAATCATTTGTAGGCTACTGTGTAACTGTGAGCCCCCTTCTACATGCAAACCTTGCAAAAGGACTTACTACTGAGGTACATCTTTCTTTCCATTCATGCTGATGCTTAGGAGTCCGAATACAGATGATAACACCAGTGCACTAGGTATTATACAAACCAGAAAATGTAATTGCTCCGATAACAGCAAAGTTATAACATCTGCATAAGAACTCCAACTATTCCAAATGATCTGCAAAATTTCAATAACTGTCACATGCACACAAAATGCTCCATATGCCACTAGGTACTTCAATCCCACCTCAGGGCAATCCTGGAGTAATGGCTCCAAGTGAATTTATAGTGATGTAATTAAATTTGTGATTTAGTCTTTTCTTCTTGATATCATCCGCAACCTGTATGGACTAAAATGTTCAAGACTTTGTTGCCTGGGAGTTTACCTGACCTCTTTGAGGTCTCCCAGGCACTAAAATCTCAAGAATCATTACCAAGAATTTCCATACAAAAATGCAACTGCTTTGGAATTTCCATCAATTGGAAATAAATAAATATACAATTAACAATTTAAGAAATAAAAACTGTAGCAGCTATAAAGCACTTCGTATTTTTCAAAGCATTCTAGACATATTAAATACATGACCTACTTAATTTCTCCAGAAGCCAGTCTAACAAACTTTGCTGTATGCTGTGCACAAAGAGGCTGTTGCTTGATTTAAAGTTTACGTTTACTACCCTTCATGCTTTGTTTTCTCACCAAAACTAATTCTTTAACACCTTTGAATTTTGCATGGCATCTTGTTTACTTAATTAATACCTAAACAAGCCACCTTAAAACCAGTAAAACTAAGAGAGTTTGCTGCAAAATTTTTTTGCAGAATATTAATACTAAGTCTGTTCAATTAAACAGGTTCTTTACAATGGTTGCCCCTTTAGGATATCCTCTCACCTGATCAGTGCTATCAAAGCAATAAAAAGGCCATAATGCCTTCTGTCTTTCAAAATACTTCACACACATCCACGACAGTCCATCTAAATAGACTTACCTCAAATGTTTGCAGCTAAGTCTGGCTTGCCGTAATGGACAAAACCGACTGACACTTAGAACATTTAAAATAAACAAGCACTTGACTGCCAAAATTTCACGGTGAGATTACAACCCCTTTCCTGCAGAGTCCTCAACATTTTGAATATGAAACTAAAAACTGTGTATCAAACACTACCAGTTATTTCTGGCTCCAACATTACTAAGGCTTCTCCTGTAAAGTTTTTAGATCCTTGAACAGATACATGAATAAGAAAATATAAATACATATTCTCCAAACCATTTTTTGGTTTGGTGAAGAAAACTGATGGGTATTGAAAACTGACAGCATGTAAGTTAACATGTGTCCAGTTTCATGTCCAGAGAAGGGCTACGAAGCTGGTGAGGGGCCTGGAACACAAGTCCTGTGAGGAGCAGCTGAGGGAGCTGGGGGTGTTCAGTCTGGAGAAGAGGAGACTCATGGGAGACCTCATTGCTCTCTACAACTGCCTGAAAGGAAGTGGTGGGGAGCTAGGGATCGGCCTCTTCTCGCAGGTAACTAGTGATAGGACCAGAGGGAATGGCCTCAAGTTGTGCCAGGGGAGGTTTGGGTTGGAAATGAGGAGACATTTCTTCTCAGAAAGAGCAGTCAGGCATTGGGATGGGTTGCCCAGGGAAGTGGTGGAGTCACCGTCCCTGGGGGTGTTTAAGAAATTTAAGAAAAGGTTGGATGTGGTGATATCTAATGTCATGTGCAGGACCATTACAGCCAAAAAAGCTCATAGCCTGTTGGATAGTTATGCCTGCTATGTGCTCCTTTGAGCAGGTATGAATTTCATCCAGATCAAGTATCCTATTTTTGGCATTTCATTAGCAAGCGTTTAATTTTTTCTTAACCAGAAAATTTTATCCCAGTGTTTATAACAGGTACTGTGAACTCCATAAGGTACATTTATCAGAATGCATTTGCTTCCATTTCATTAGCAAAATGCAGAGAATTCTATAAACACCAATGTGTCTTGCTATCTAAATTCCACTTACACCATAAGAAAGACAACAAAATAGTAACAAAAGAATAAAGAGGACTTTGAGGTTGAAAAGTGCAAGGCACTCAGCCTCTGTCATTGACTCAAGTGCAGTAAAACTGGTATGAAAATTTACTCAAAATTGAGTACCAAATGATAAAATTAGGATAACATTAATTTCAAGGGACAAACTTCTAAGTTCTCTCAGGTGGAAATTAAGGGGAAGATTCATTTTAAAAAATTAAGATTAATTTCAAACTGGAAATTGCAGACTCACTAGTTGAAAACCTTAAACCCTGAGCTTCCAAGAGACTTTACTGTGTAAAGTTGAAACAGTTCTGAGATCGATATATGATAGTACTGTCACAAATCAATACAAAAGCTTGTTTTCCTGATAAAATCATTCTCAACAAAATACACACAACCATTCTTACACCTATGTCCTCTTATCAGAACAGCCACGTTACATCTCCACAAAACAGTAACGAACACTGGTAAAACAATGTAATGATGCTTTATACCAATTACCAGTATGGTAGAACAGCACTGATTTGACACACTATTGAAGACAACTTTTTTTTTTTTTTTAATGGTTGTTTACTCACCACGTAACTCAGAAGTAACACAACCCCAGAGGTTGTGAAATCAAAAGATTTCACATGAAAGAGGATGGAAATCAAAAGATAAGTCTCATTTATTCTGGATATTGCACATGAGTGAGCAAGGACGGGAAAACAGAACAAGGAATTTCTCCCCACTGGGTTACGTAGGCCATTTAATAACATCTTACTTTGTGGGACTCCTTCTTCCCACAAGGCTTACTGAAGAGGTATTTTGTACTTTAATCCCAAATATATGGCAGAGATCACTGCAAAGAACACAAAAATGACAGACTAACTTGACTTGTTAGAATAGTTTGTTCAATAAACCCAAGACAATTTGTGTGCAAGATACAGTTCACTGTCACCTCTTTCTGACATGCCAATGTTGTATCAGCTTCCTTCTAGCACAAGAATGCATCACAGCCAAATGCAACCCAACTAATAATGGCGCAAGCTTTTCTGGTCATTTGCTACAGGTTTCTATCCTCTTTTGTCATTATTCTGTATTTCTGGGTTTGCTCTTTTTTTTTTTTCCTAATATTTTGTTCTGATGTCTTTCCAATTAATGTTACTTCTAGCCTCTGGGACTTACTTACAGGGTAAACTCAGACAACAATTAGCTCTTCTGAATTATTTCCTTCAAGCCATCTGGTTGTTCCCCCCTACTGCCTTCAGGTCTTGCAAGACTAGCAGCTGCTAGCTTATTAAAATCACAGCTATTGCATCTATTCATTTCCAGGATCAGTAGATCTCAAGGACTTGGGAAAGAACTAAACCTTAACAACGTCATCTTTTTGCTTTCTCCAACCAGCTGTTTCTTTTAATTATGGCAAACCTATCACTTAATTAATGAACAATTCATAGGCTATAAATTCTTTAACAAAGGCTGAGATATTAACTGTGTTATCCATTACCTTTCAGAGACTCCTGGAATCTCACCACTGACACAGTATTATTTCATACCCACGGTCCATAAAAACCTTGATTATTGATTTGCTGCAGACCTGGGGGGTGGGTGGAGGGGAAACAGGAAGAGATTGCCACAGATCTCACTCTGTTGTTCAAAGGCAAAACCCTTCTCTTAGACTTTGGCTCACCCTTGCTTCTACTGTGATTCCAGGGTTACAGAAGGCAGAACAAGAGTTACACACCTGTGAATTTATAATAAAGTGGACATAGAAAGATGGAGCACAGCTGAGCCTTATCATGCTCCTGCACATGCAAGGATTCTGGTGCAGAGAGAAAGGTTTTCCTTGAAAAGAATTAAGTAATTCTTTCCCCTACATAAAATAAAAATAAAATGAATCAAAAAGAATAAAAATGCAGCCTGTGGTGAAGGTGTGACTCTGAGGTTTGGTCCCTAAGCAAACTCTGTTGCAAGTCACGTTCCATACTAGTAGGAGTATGAAGAATGCTACTACCTATACATAAGAGATTCACCACACTGGACAGGAAAACCTAAGTTTCCACACCCAAATAGTAACATTCTGTACATGCATGAATTATGCAAAAAGTTGGGTGAACTTTTTTCAAAGATACATGCATTTTTCCTACGTGATTATCACCAGCTGCTTTTCAGAAAGCACGTAAAATCTTAGCATCCTTAATACCTAATGGCAACCATACCAAGCTTAACTAGATCATAACATCATAGATTGGTTTGGGTTGGAAGGGACCTTTAAAGATCTAATTCCAACCCCTCTGCCACTAGCAGGTATACATACTGTGAGATCACGTTGCTCAAAAATACTGTGTGAAGAAGAACATCTTTCCATGTGTTCTCACCATCACTTCCTCCCCATGCTTAACTTGATATAAGCACGTTCTTGTGCAAGAAGCAACAATGCACTGTTACTCTTTATTTACCTGGAATGCCTGATTATAGAGAGTGTGTTAGCAATATTATTCTCATCCTAAATCCCAAACACAGCACCATACCAGCTACTAGGAGGAAAATTAGCTCTATCCCAGCTGAAACCCAGACAAAGAATCATCTCTTTTCGAAAATGAAGAGTCCCTGTCTATCTGGCATATCACAGTGACTCTTCCAGACTTTTGATCACTCTTCTTATGTATTTTTTCCAGATCTACCACATCATCTGTAGGAAAAAAGGAATGGAGAGGAACCACACACCATATTCACAAAGTAACTTTACCATTTATAAATGATATAATGATGTCCTTCAATTTCCTGCTCTGTTTCTTTCCTAGTAATTACTTTCACTTTCTTACATTTATTCTTTGCTGCTGAAATCAGTTGTATTAACAGAAGTGTTCCCTCTTCTCATAGTATAAATATTTCTAAAATCATGCCTGTCTGGGGAAGACAGAAAGATTCTTACTAAGTTATCTTGTTCAAGTCAGTTCAAACTAACATCAATCAATTTTGCCATATAATATTTCAAGAGAATGAGTACAAGTGTACTTTAAAGGTTATGTAAGTGGGACAAAATATGTACCACTCCATAGGAACAGGGACATGTAGTCCATGGTGTTAACCTCTCTAATTTGTGTTCAGGTCTAAACTCTTCTGATAAATTCAGACCAAAGAGAGAGTAAGCTTGAGATCTACCCAAAAGTTGTTCTGCTTTAATTAAGACCATTTTACAAATTAATTTACCACAGTAAGCTTAACTAATAGGAATGAAATGTGGAAGGATAAAATGTGTCTACACTGAAGGTTGTAGTAGCCTAATCAACTTGTTGGCCTGTTTCTTATAGCAACCAGGATGTTGCTGGCTTTGTGGGTCTACTGCTGGCTCGTGTTCAGTCAGCTGTTGCCCAGCACTCCCAGGACCTTTTCTGCTGGACATATTTCCAGCCACTCCACCCTAGGTCTATACCATGGCATGGAGTTAAGACCTAAGTGTAGCATCCAGCACTTAGCCTTACTGAATGTCATGTTGTTGGATGAGGCCCATTGATCTAGCCTGTCCAGATCGCTCTGGAATACTCATTCCTCTCCTCTCCTGTGTGGGTTACAAGCACTGTGGGTGAGAGCAGCCTAGAGAGTTGCCTGTAATGGCCATTATTTTATCTGGAAGTGCACGGAGTCAGAAGGGAGATGATAATAGTCACACTTCAAACTGACAGCTGCCTCGGTAAAGGACAGACTCAGGCTGTGAGGCGCCTCTCAGACAACAGGAGAAAACCTTTGCAAGGGTTTTCTCAAAAAGTTTCCTTTGCAAAAGTACCCTCCTGTGGCTTCTAACATAACAGGGAACAATAAAGCTGAGAACCCCTTGCTGTCTTTGAGACAGACTACACATAGTTTTACACTTGTAGCTTGGCCAGAAAAAACAGGGTCTGACGCTGGGAGACAGCAGAGATGGTATCATGCAAGCTAACTGCCCGATGTGGTGGATGCCACGCTAGTCAACACACATGGGACTGAAAGGATACTTTCTAGTCTAAAAGCTTAAGTTGCTGCAGTTTGAGCTGAAGAATCAGGACTGTAGGAACAACACCAACAACCAGTCTCCCTGGACAGACAGCAGCAGGACAGAGCCATTAGTACGTTTACCAGTGGGTACTGCTGTTATCCATGCTTGCCACAAAATTGTGTTTCTGACACCTAAATGCAGATATAAGACATACATCGTTACAGATGGTGCTGGTGCACATCACAGAATCTCAGAACGGCCGAGGTTCTGTCATCTTCACTAAAGGCAGATCATGCCTGACAAATCTGGTGGCCTTCTATGACAGGATTACAACAGTGGCAGATAACAGAACAACTGACATCATCTACCTGGACTTGCACAAAGCATCTGACGCTGTCCCCCATGATATCCCTGTCTCTAAATTGAAGAAACATGGATTTGACAGATGGACAACTTGGTGTGTAAGGAATTGACTGGATGTTCTCACTTAAGAGTTGCAGTCAATGGCTTAACATCCAAGAGGAGATCAGTAATGAGTGCTGCTCTTCAGGGGCCTGTACTGGGACCAGAGCTGTTTAACATCTTTGTTGGTGATGTACAGTGAGATTGAGTGCACCCTCAGCAAGTTTTAAATACCCTGTTTCTTGCAAACTTTCACTTTAACCTAGAACTTTAGCTTCGCTATCAACGCAGTAGAAATGTAACATAGCGGTCACACACACAGAGTTGTTTTTGTCAGTGTTAAATACTAGTATTTCTTATATTCTACTGCTGACTTACAGGAGAGATGCCGATCTCCTGTGTGGTGATAGGTATCACCTGATTTTTCACAGCTCTGTAAATATGATCAAAATCAAACACCCCCCAAAAAAAAACCACAAATCAAATATGCCTGATATGACAATATTCTTTCTTGTTGCTGTAATATCCTGCCAACCATCACAGCAAATAATTGAAAAAAGAAACCTTTCAGCAGATACCAACAGAAAAACTAATGTGAACATAATCAAACAAGTCACAGAGGAGTTCACAGGTAGCAGTTTACAATGGTAAAAGATACACAATGGTAAAAGGGCAAAACCAACCATAGCAGCAAATTAGACAAAACTTGCTGGAATTGCTAATCTTGTTTCACTGTGAAAAACTTATACAAATAAAGACTGTGTGTGCTCTGCTATGACTAATCAGTTTGCTGTGAGTCAGTTACCCCAGGCATTTGTAAATCCTTGTCATAACTTTATTTTTTTCCTTTAAGGAAATAAAACTTATTCAAGTGTCTGCTAGCAGCAGACATAACAGTGTTGTTAGGTACAGAAAGAACGAGACCTGCAGAAGATAGAAGAATTATTTAAGGTCATTATACCGCACTTTGCAACATTATTCTACTCATATGTTCAGGAGCAGGAGAGAGATTAATGTGAAATAAGACCAATTAGAACATAGATATTATTGTTTTTAATTCCCATATATTAATATTTGAACTCTCCAGCACTAAGAGTGTGAACTCTTAGTGGGATCCACTTTTCTTTTAGACATAATTTAGCGTAGTAATTATATAGGAGTGCCAGTTAGCCATCTGTAATAGTATTTTGGGAGTAGTTAAAATTTATAGGATGCTACATCTTAAATATATAGAGCTTAAACTTCCTTCCCCTGCCCCTTTGCCATGTATGATACTGAACTACTTTGTTTTCATTGATTTTAAACTATTTTACTCTTGATGAGGTTATACCCATTTTCATTTTACTTAGTACATGAGCTCCTATTTCAGAAAAACAGCTTCCACATGCCTAATCCCACTGAAACAATAGGTATTGAATCCCTGAATACCATATTCCTCTGGCAGCCGCCCCTCCTTAGATGATGGCATTCTAGGAGCACAGAGATGTAGCAGGCATTATCTGTATTATAGAACCATTTTCTTTGCAGCTGCTAGGATTCAAAGCATCCCAAAGTCATGTGGCTTGCCCAGGAGTGGAAAAACACAAACACACATATACACAGACACATGGATGTATACACACATTTTTAAAACACAAGTGCATTTTGTTGTTGTTGTTGTTGTTGTGTTTTCTAACCTGAGGTTTCTGTTCTTAAACACAACCTGTATGTCTGAGTTAAGCAAAAGAATACATCTTTGAGTGTTTTTTAAAGGAAAATAAAAAAGCTATACCGACTTTTAATCTACCTCCAAAAGTCAAGGATAAGAACAGACAAAAAAACCTCCAGGAGATCTCTGGAGCATACTACAGATAATAGAGGCTAAACTGCCTATTATTTTCAGAGGAGCCTTAAGCTCAACTGAGGTCACATAAACAATCACAAGGCAAAACAGCTTCTTTTGCTCCCATAGGAGGGTGCTCTACTTTGGAAGTCATTAAAACAAAAGTACTAATGTTATTCTAACCAAAAAGGCAAAACCTCAGATAAAAACGAATGAAGGAACAGGATCCAATCTGGTATTGGAAAACTTACCATGAAGACAGCGTCTTCATCCTCTATTTTCAGCCTGATAAGTCCCTGGATAGACTGCCACATGACAGGAAAATAAATAACGTGCACAGATCGAGTCATATGAAATTCCACCTGAAAACAAGAGAACATGTTTTTACTGTCAGGTTGACTGAGTACTGGTACAGGTTGCCCAGAAAGAATAGTCTCCATCCTTGGAGATATTCAAAACCCAGCTGGATGTGGACCTGGACAACCTACTTGCTGCCCCTGCTTTAGCAGGGGGTTGGACTGTAGTTGATCTCCAGAGGTCCCTTCCAACTTCTACTATTCTGTGATTCTGTAATACAATGCCCCAGTAAAACTGAAGATGCATTCTAAATGGCATATAACTGAAGGAAGGCCAAAGTCCATTCATTATTTGGAGACCTTTTAAAGAGTATTTCAATTGTGGGGTTTTTTTCTTTGAATACCAAACTGAAGCACCCAATATCACCCTGAATGAAACCACATGATAATTTACAGAAACTTCACTAAAAGAGATTCACAGGTAATGTTCGTTCATTAGGGCAGTGAAATAGTGTGAGAATTGTTAGCACACTACCTGCCTGACCTTCAACATGTGTATGCAGTCAAACTTGTCAAACTTACTGTGCCCCAAGGCTGTCCAGAGAAAGTTGGCAGGGAGCAGCAAACACGCTGCAAGTTCACTGAAACACCTGCACAGTAGCTTCCTGGACAGGAGAGCCCCAGATGAAGACAAATCTGCTTCAGGATTTTACAAGGGTACTCACAAAGTTATGATCTGCAAGCTTGTGTTTTATTTTCAGTTAAATGGAAGGCAAAGTACTGATTTTTCCTTCCTCAGGAATTACTGTTTTCTTTGTTCAAGGCACTGAATCTATTCAGTGAGTTTAAACTGTTGAGGAAAGCAGATAAACTGTTAATAACAGTAATGTAAAGTAATCTAATGGATTCGTTATAATCTACATACACACATAAAAACAGATTATAACCTATGGCTTCTCATCCCGAAGCATATGTTTTGGTTTACAACACCTCATTCATTTTAATCGTAAATTTACAAAATAATCACCTTTTCTTTTTGCTGGTATACAGAATGCAAAAGTGTAACTAATACATTCGTCATTTTGATTAAGGTACTTAACCTTCCTTTCAAATGCAAGTCCTTAAAGTGTTTATAAAACACTGGGTGTTTTATAGGCCCCATAAAAAATTAGGGATTCTTTCAAAACAGAAGAGAAAGGAATACCAAAGGAGTATCAAAAATCCCTGCACCACAGACTGAAACAGGTTTGTCATTCCCTTACTTTTGATAATACGGCTGAAATTTACATCCAAAGGAATTATATTTTTTAACTACAATTGCAATTAATGTTATGGCTTGTCTTTTCCATGCCCTCTAATTGTTCCTAGACTTAGAAACAACAGCAGAGGAGAAAGTAGAAGAAAAAACATAGCAATTATCATCTCATAAATCTGACTTCTGTCCCTAAGAAGTTCGTGGCACTTGTAGAAGGAATCAAATGACAGAAGACCTAGAGGACAGCCACATAACTTGTTTTTAGTACGAGCAATGCTTTACTTCATTTTTAACAGAGTTCCTAAATCTGGAAAAGCAGAAACTGGAATAAATTTTTGTTCCTGTTGAACTACAAACTGTAGTGCATACCTCAAGCACTGCAGTGCAGTATAGTACTATAGGATTGTAATACAGCATTATATATAAAATCATACTACAGTAATACAGCATTATATATAAAATTATACTACAGTGTACTATTTTTTTCCGTGACTCAGTTTTCCACTAGCAAAATGGTTAAAACACCTCCTCCTAAGCTACATGAGCACCCCAGCTAGGATGCTAGGGCCTTGAGGAAGACTATAAAGTGAATAACTCTCCCAGTAAAACATTGATAGTAAAGAATTATTTTGCATTTTTTCATCAACCTGGGCTTATCACACACACAGATGTTAAGCTCCAGTGGATTATCTATACTGATGTCTCACATAATAACATTTACATTGTCCTTCATTTATTTTCATCAGGTTTTCAGCTGAACTGAAGCAGTTCATCAACACTGAATCCTAACACATCTAGGTCACGCTGAGTATCTAGCCTGAAAATTCTGCACTGAATAATGTTTAAAAAGCTCTACCATCTAAGCAGAAATATATTATACACAGTATTGCACTCTAAACCATATAATATGTAGATGGATTCCAGAGCAGTTAAAGCTTTACAGGTCATACTTACATTTTGCAGGAATCAGTGACTTATAAAGATTATGTGTTAAAGTTTATATAAATATATACACTATATTTATATTTATAAAGTGCCTATCACCATACTGATAAACACTCTTTGGAATGATTCTGATGGCAGGGGAAAAAACAGGAGTTGGCCTCACCACTCATGTTTCCAAACAATTTAAAAAAAAAAAAAAAGCAACAAGACTGCTGCCAGCCTGGCTGGCTGGTGTTTAATACTGCTACTCCATCAAGGTTGGAGGGAGACCTATTGTGAATGGCAACAGTTTGCACTGTGACTCCTCCAACTATGCTGCAGAACAGTGCAGGCGTCGTATACAAAATACAGACTCAAAGAAAGAAAATGAAACCCTGCTGCATAGTCTGACTAAAAAGACTTTCTATCCACTCCATTATTATTATTACATATTAGAGTGTTCTGAGCAGCAAACACGTTCTACAGTTCTTCTTTTGATTCAATATTATTACTAACTATAGAAGTCTGTTTCTACCTTGGTATCTGAAATTTAAAAGAATGGCACAGAAAACCACTGAGAACAGCAGAGAAAAATAACTTTTTTTTCCTTGCTAGTGCCAGTTAGAAAACATATCCTCTTCAAAACAGCCACCACCTTATATCCATGTATACTGAATTTGTTATCCTTGTAAATCACCTGCTGAATTTATCTCTTCTTTTAGCATGCTGCTGCTGGTGACCTAATCCCACATTACTGCATCTCCTTTTTTTTTTTTCCCCCTTTTTTTTAATTTTTTTTTGACTGTGACCATTCATCTAAACCAGTGGTGTTTGGTATTGAAGTCTGGCAAGAAAAAAGGGAATGATTTTTGCAAGTGGTTAGCAGTAGCTGGATGTCAAGTTCCTCGTACCTTTCAGTGGGCATTGTGTGCCTTTGCAAATTTCATCCAAAGTGAATATCTGAGAGGTGTTTAAAAGGTTATGTAGACAAGACAGTTTCCATGATTTATATCTGCAAAATAACCTTGTTTCTCTTATGACCCCAGAATAGCAAGCGCTTGTTTAGATTATGCAAAGAAGCAACAGCTCCCCTGTGCATGCATAACCTTATTTAAAGTGTTTTATCTGACAGTGTGTAGACTGGCCAGATTCTAACTGCAGCTCCTCCAGAAAATGCGACCCACTATGTTTTTAGCACTTGTCATTTAGAGTTTGGAAATAAAATTGTTATGATGTCCAATACAGCCAAAGGAAGCACTTAATGTAACTGGAGGAGTGCGTAATACAGAAAAAGAAACCACTTCAGTCTGAACTCCTGGACAAAAACAGCAGGGAGAAATTCCCATTAAAAATCACATAATGGTTCTCTGATACAAGTCGAATCAGATGGAGTTTGTAGAAGTTATTCAGTGGTAATTAGAAAGAGGAAATCTCCAAACAATTCCTTTTTATCTGTTGGCTGGCCTCACAGAGGCAAGTGAAGAAGCTAGAGATGGGTTCAGAGCATACAGGAGCACATCTGCCAAAGAAAAGGCTTCCATTAGTCCAGACACCAGTTACTGCTGCAAGAAGTACAAGTTCCTGCTATTAGTATCCAGCTGCTGACAGCTCCTGTAATGCCTGCAGACTCCATGAGTGTTTGCAGCTCTTCCTCACTGCTGTCAGCACAATGCTGTCAGCAGTAGGATTTATTTACCTTTGCATATACAGGACCAAAGAGGACACACAGAAATACTGACTGGCCAAAGCATCACAGAAACTCAGAATCACAGAATGGTTGAAGTTGGAAGGGACCTCTGGAGATCATCTGGTCCACCCCCCTTGCTCAAGCAGGGTCACCTAGAGGAGGTTGCCCAGGACCTTGTCCAGACGGATGGCTTTTGAAGAGCTCCAAGTAGGGAGACTGCCTCAGTGTTCAAGCATAGTTGTTTTGGGTTTTGCTTTAATAATGAAGAGGAATACAAAGCAAATATTAAATATATATTATTATTGAGCAATCTTTACTCAACAATCAGGCTGCTAGCCCAGTTTACTTACTTTATGAGTACTATCACTTTCATATAAAAGAGGACTGTATGTACTGTGCTGCTACCCCATGTCATGGGTACCGAGACTGTGTGAAGAGGCATGACACGGGCTAGAATCGTACAGCTACTGATACAAAGCATGATAGGCGTAACAACTTCTCGAATTGTCTAGAAAAATGGAAATTTATCAGAAGGCATTTTGTAAACACACCATGACCTATGCATTATTTAGCAGTTGGCTAGCCCTGCTCAGCAGCACAACTCTGACAACAGTTAGTACAGGTGGGAAACTTTTCTTGGCACTTGACAGAACTATTGCAATCTCATAAATAAATCAGGTACATTCTAGCAACCTGGTGCTTGCAATGGCTTAATATTTAGGAGCATCTCACAGTAAAAGTTAAACTGTTGCTGCCACAAGGTTGCCTTGAGAAATGATCTAGTTTAGATGCTGTCATGTCACACATTTGAAGGTGGCGTTTTTTTTCTTGTTGTTGTTGTTTCTGTTGTTGTTGTTTTAAATATATTGCCACAAAATATCCTGAGCTGAGAGGTGCCCACAAGGATCATGGAGTCTAACTCCTGGCTCTACACAGGACTACCTAAAAGTTAAACCAGATGTCTAAGAGCATTGTCGAAATGCTTCTTGAGCTCTGGCAGGCTCCGTGCCATGACTACTTCCATGGGGAGCCTGTTCTCGGCCTTCACCCCCCCAGTGAAGAAACTTTTCCTAATATCCAATCTAAACTTCCCCTGACATAGCTTCATGTTATTTCCTTGGGTCCTATCACTGGTCACCAGAGAGAAAAGATCAGTACCTGCCCCTCTCCTTCCCTTGTGAGAAAGCTGTAGGCCACCATGAGGTCTCCCCTCCGTCTCCTCTTCAGTGGACTGAACAAACCAAGTGACCTCAGCTGGTCGTCATATGTCTTGCCCTCCAGAACCTTCACCATTTTCATAGCCCTCCTTTGGATGCTCTCTAATTGTTTTATGTCCTTTTTATATTGTTGCGCCCAAAACTGCACACAGTTCTTGAGGTGAGGGTGCACCATCACAGAGTAGCGCAAGACAATCCCTTCCCTCAACAGGCTAGCAATGCTGTGCTTGATGTACTCCAGGATACATACAGTTGGTCCTTTTGTCTGTCAGGGCCCACTGTTGACTCATCTTGACATCTAAAACCCACAGATCCCTTTCTGTGAGGTTGCTCTCCAGTTAGGCATAGCATTCTCAAGAAAGAAATGAAAATGGTAATACCATTAAAAACAGGACTCGTTTCTCTGAGGACTTAGTCCTCAGATTCATCAGTTGTACAGGCAAGCAGCCAGAGCCTTTCTGGAAGTTCTCAGTATCTTG
Organism: Cygnus atratus; assembly: GCF_013377495.2. Lineage (NCBI taxonomy): Eukaryota > Metazoa > Chordata > Aves > Anseriformes > Anatidae > Cygnus > Cygnus atratus. The sequence continues at coordinate 12,531,625 of NC_066365.1, forward strand.
TACAATGAAGTTCTGCATACTATTATAAACAGAAGCAACATATAATTTCCAGATGATATACATATATATGCAGAACACCCCTCAAAACTCACATTTTAAAGCTTTCAGACTTGGTCTCATTTGGGTCAGGTGCCTGCCTGGATAAAGCTATGATATTGATGGAATATCAAATCCCCGTTTTGTCATAGCTGTTATTTGGTAAACAACAAGAGAAATAGAGGGAGTGAATGAATTTGCTTTTTGCTTTGATGCCACAATAAACACCACCCTTTTCTGGAGGAGGAGGTAGGTTGAGAATGACAGATACGCCTCTCTAGCACTTCATCTCTTCACCTTCACAAATATATCATTGCATTCCTGTAAATGACACTATCCAGCACAACAGATGTGAAGGCCCTACAGTCAGATCCAGGCCACTTTGCTGCAAGTACACTGGTAAATTTCATATATCCCATAACCTGTGTTGAACTGCTGTGTGTCCACACAGGGGGAGATTTTTCACAGTAGTTTATTGATCTTCAGGCATAAGAAACTCACATAACAGAGCAGTCCCCTGTCCACCATGTGAAACATCATCTGTCAGTTTAAATTGTTTTAATCAAGCTTCTGTTTTGCATCAGTTTTCATTAATGGATCCTTCAGCTTCCCCACTGTTCCAGTGATTAGATATTGAGCTTTCATGGTATTATTAGAATGCACTTTTCTTGCAAAGCGTTAGACAGTTAATTTGGGGTTTGTGATTTTTGTATCACAACTGAGTCCAGCTTTTTCCAAAATCAGAGAGACAAATATATTTTTTTTTCCCCACATGAATAAAACATCAGTAAGAGCAGTAAAAGGAAGCAATGTTAAAAGCAGAGTTTCCTTCCTACAGCCCTGTTTAGATTAGAATACTTGGAAGGCATACTGAAGATGTGAATTGATCAAGGAAATGTCCTTTTGTTTTTATGAAAGAGCTTTCACCACTTAAAACACAGTGGCAGCAAGCATATCTATGGGGAAAGGAACAGAAAGCTACGCTTAGAGTTCAATTCCATTGGTTTTCACAGGCTTTCCCCTCCCAGTAGATAAACTGAAAAAGACATACAGAAGAAAAAGAAAAAGGACTAAAAAAGCCATTTACCACCTGATAATGGAGTGGAAATGGTTCCTAACCTTGCCAAGTTTCAAACACATCAGAAAGCAAAGAAGAAAACACATGCTATAAGACTGGAAGACTGAGTTCCTCACCTGTATGACACCCTCCGGTAATGGGATCCACACCAAGCATGAAGTGGCACTGACCTGCTCCGGGGCAGTGGCGTGCCCCAACGGAGCGGAGGATGGTGGCGGGCATGGCTTTTTGTTCTTTTGAGGCTTTTTTCTTGTCCCGAGGCCCCTCGAGGCTGCCGAGGGAGCCGCCAAGGCCTGGCAGCCTTCGTGAGGGTGGCTGAGGAAGTGCGGGCGGCGCCGGCAGCACTCTCTGCCCGGGCCTACACAGCCGGGCCCTGGGGAGGGGGGTTCTCACCGCTGGTTTCCATCGGTGTTTGTAACCTGCTCGTGAAGAGACCAGGATGTAGGATGTAGGACTAGAAGGTGTTTTGAATAAATTCACTGATGATACTAAACTGCGAGGAGTTGCTGACTCTGTTGACGGTGTAGTAGAGGGGCAGGATCCCACTGGCCTTGGCCACAGGGGTCCTGTGCTGGCTCATGGTTAACCTTTTGTCCACCAGGACTCCCAGGTCCATCTCCACAGGGCTGCTTTCAAGCAGGCCATCCCCCAGCCTGCCCCGGTGCATGGCGTGATTCCTCCCTAGGTGCAGGACCCTGCATTTGCCTCTGTTGAGCTTCGTGAGGTTCCTCTCTGCCCAACTCTCCAGCCTGTCCAGGTCTCTCTGAACGGCAGCACAGCCTTGCGGTGGATCAGCCGCTCCTCCCAGTTTTGTGCCACCAGCAGCCTTGCTGCAGGACTGGAAGCAGGGCACGTGCGTGCAGAGTTAAGAAGCCAGTAGTGCCAGCATGCTGCTATGCCACCGCTGCTCAGGGCGCTCGGCTGGTATCTCTGCGTGGCACGTGGCTACACTGCGCACACACAGCAGGTTGTTCCAAACCAGCCCAGCTTGTGGGAAAGGAAACGTGTGAGCCTGAGCTTTCTTCTGCAGAGCTGCATGGCGGTGCACAGAGAGCAGCAGCAGATCCCTCAAAAGGGTGATGCAGACAGCTGCTCCTCGAAAGAAGCAGAAGTCTACAGGTCTCGTGAACCCCTGTTGGCTGGGACCAATGACACCAAAGAAGAGAGGAAAGCGGTTTTACTGGTTGTCATTTATTATTATTATTATTGTTCTTGTTGTTGTTTGTGTTGCGGCTTCATCGTCAAGCACCTGTTGGGCAGTCTTCTCGTCCTCAGACCGAGACACCCCTTAGGGCTGAGGGCACAAGAGATGACACCTCCTCATGCTCCAAGGGCAGGGGCAGGTGCTGGGGACGGCAAGGAAGGGCTGGCACACCACTGGAACACCAGCAAGGCTTTGATCGACTGCTGGCAGACCTAGCGCAGGCCGGCCGTGCCACCCTTTCCCACAGGTGGGATATCTGCATGCTTCGCCCCATCCCAGCTCCTGTCAAGCACGGGGGGCTGCACCTCTTGCAGGGAGCCATGTCTGTGAGAGGCTGGGAGTAATGGAAGACCCACAACCCTCCCAAAACATTGTTGCCACCCTCTGGTGACACAGGGACCCCAGGAATGAGATAAGGAGGGGGCTGGAGGCCAGGGCACAGGAGGGGAGGCGGAGGGCAGTCCCGGTGCCCAAGGGGCAGCCTGTCTCTCTGGCAAGCAAAATGGCCCAAGAGAGCCACCCCTAGGGAAGGGGCCCTCAGCCCCCCTGACCCTCCTCCTCCTTCCACACGAGAGCCTCTTTCAGGCCGCACAAGCCCCCTCCCAACATGGCCATGTTGGGCCTGGGGTGTGGCGCGCCATCACAGCGGCCATCACAGAGGCCTCCTGATGTCACAGTGGCATCTGCCCCCCCCCCCTTTGTCCTGGGGCCTATAAAAGCCCCTGCGCCTGGCCCCCCACTCACTGATCTCCCAGGCCCTCTGGCGACAACCAGCAACTGTTGGGATGAAGAGGTCCTGGGCTGACGGTTGCCCACTGCTTCTTGGGAGCAAGTGGTTCGCAGAACCACAGAAGAAGTGGAGGCGGAGGAGCGCTGGCCGAGAAGGAGCAGCTGCGGCGGATGGTGTGGAGCCCATGGAGGTGGATCCACCTGCGGAGGAAGAGCTGATGGAGGTGGATCCACCTCCATCCTATCTGACATGGCACAGCGTCATCGTGCCAGGGCTCCCACCAGCGAGACCATACCACCGTCTTCGCAGAAGCGCCCGGACTGCTCCATATTCCTGGCCCTGCCTCCGCCTCCGCAAATAGGGGGGAGAGGCCATCCAGTTACCATCATGCAGGCTTGCCTGTAGGATGGCCTCTTCCCCCCCCCCTCCCCGTCCCTTCCCCCATCCCCACCTCTCCTGTAGAGGTGTCACCTCTTCTGCACGGAGTCCCAAGCAGTGGGTGAGAGCGCACTCGGCTTCCTCTGGGCTGCTGCACCGGGGCGACAGGAGAACCCTTCCGAAGGCCACGCTGGGCATGGGGTGTCTCCGCCTGAGGACGAGAAGGCTGCCCAAGAGGTGCCTGAAGACGAAGCCGCGCCCTGCATGGCGGTGCACAGAGAAGAGCAGCAGATCCCTCAAAACGGTGACACAGACAGCTGCTCCTCTGAAGAAGCAGAAGTCTTCAGGTCTGCCTGGAAGAAGCGCGGGAGTGCAGCGTAAAGGCCCTTCAAGATGCTTGGTTACCAGTTCTTCCCAAGATGGGGCAACAAACTGATAGAATAATCATAAGAAAAATAATAAATAAATACATTACAACAATAACAACAACAATAAACAATAATAATAAACAACAACCATTAAAACCACTTTCCTCTCTTCTTTGGTGTCATTGGTCCTAGCCAACAGGGGTTCATGGGGGGTAGGTCCTGTTAAACAAATTTGATTTCCTTTTATGATAAGATCACCCGTCTAGTCGATCAAGGGAAACCAGCTGATGTGATCTTTTTGGATTTCAGTAAAGCTTTTGACACAGCTTCCCATAGGATCCTACTGGACCAAATGTCCAGCATCCAGCTGGACAAAACCATCATACGATGTGTGAATAACTGGCTGACGGGTAGGGCTCAAATGGTTATGGTAAATGGGGCCGCATCAGGCTGGTGGATGGTCACCAGTGGGGTCCCCCAAGGCTCCATTTTAGGGCCAGTTCTCTTTAATGTATTTATAAATGATTTGGATGTAGGACTAGAAGGTGTTCTGAGCAAATTTGCTGATGATACCGAACTGGGAGGAGCTGTTGACTCTGCTGAGGGTGGAAAGGCCTTGCAGAGAGATCTGGACAGACTGGAGAGCTGGGCGATCACCAACCGTGTGAAGTTTAACAAGAGCAAGTGCCGGGTCCTGCACCTGGGACGAGGCAACCCTGGCTACATGTACAGACTGGGAGACGAGACGCTGGAGAGCAGCCCCGCAAAGAGCGATCTGGGGGCTGTGGTTGATAGCAAGCTGAACATGAGCCAGCAGTGTGCCCTGGCAGCCAGGAGGGCCAACCGTACCCTGGGGTGCACCAAGCACAGCATCGCTAGTCGGTCGAGGGAAGGGATTGTCCTGCTCTGCTCTGCGCTGGTGCGGCCTCACCTCGAGCACTGTGTGCAGTTCTGGGCACCACAGTACAAAAAGGACGTGAAACTGCTGGAGAGTGTCCAGAGAAGGGCTACAAAGGTGTTGAAGGGCCTAGAGGGGAAGATGTACGAGGAGCGGCTGAGGTCACTTGGCCTGTTCAGCCTGGAAAAGGGGAGGCTGAGGGGAGACCTCATGGCGGCCTACAGCTTCCTCACGAGGGGGAGGGGAGGGGCAGGCGCCAATCTGTTCTCTTTAGTGACCAGTGACAGGACCCGAGGGAATGGTGTCAAGCTGTGACAGGGGAGGTTCAGGCTGTCTATAAGGAAGAGGTTCTTCACTGAGAGGGTTGTCATGCACTGGAACAGGCTCCCCAGGGACACAGTCACGGCACCAAGCCTGTCGGAGTTTAAGAAGTGTTTGGACTGTGCTCTTAGTCACATGGTCTGAAGTTTTGGGTAGACCTTTGTGGTGCCAGGAGTTGGGCTCGATGATCCTTATGGTCCCTTCCAACTCAGGATATTCTATGATTCTATAACAAAACTCTGTTTATAATATTTTGATTTCCAGTAATCCAACCAGAAAAGAAATATTTCACTGTGATTCACTGAGAGGCTGTTCACAGTTGCCTCTACCTTAAAGAGATATAATTCAGTGCTGTCTTCAAGGTATTACTCTAGCAGAAATTCTTTGCTCCCCAGGTGAAGATAGTAATCATGGAAAAGCTCTTCTGGCTCAACAGTTTGTGGGAGGAAAGCACCGTGACCTAATGGGCCAGGATGGATGGGTGCTTTGGCGATAACTTTGGCGATATGGTTTTCTTGTAGTTTTGACGCTATCAAAACCAGAGTTGAACCTTCATATTCTCTCTTATGAGCTGGAAAGTAATTCTTTAACCTGTTGAGCTCAATGAAGTTATTTTTCCAATGTCTCTAGAAACTCCCTGTTTGTGGCCTATTGTAATCATTGTGCTACAAAACTACACTAGCACTCACCTGTCTCAATATTTTACATTCTCCTTATGAAGATCTTCTATGGCTAAATATCTTGGAAATACATCCTGTTCTCTTCTACAACAAATATAAAGCTTTCCTCCATTCAAATAAATTCTCTACAAAACTGAAATAAGCTCCTTAAAGGCGTCCTCTCTCTTGTTTTTGCCTTTACAGCCTTTTGCTCATTATGTAGTTGGCATTGTGTTTATTGTACATTGCAGTTTTTTTTTGCTGTGTGCTTCCTACTAGCAAAAGATTAATCCTCATTCCCCACTCTTTGCCAGTTACTGTTGCTTTCTTTGAAGCTTTCTCAATGCCATTAAGCAACATAACTAACCATGTATTTAAAGCGAAGGAATTTAAATATACCAGTTCTTCAAATGATTTTTGAAGCACCTTTCCTATCAGAGTCTGAGAGAGTTGGGATGGTTTAGCCTGGAGAAGAGGACTCTCAGAGGGGATCTTATTGTTGTGTATAAATACCTGAAGGGAGTGTCTAAGAGGACAGAGCCTGTGTCTTTTCAGGAACACAAGAGGCTCAGTCTATACACTTTACTGTGCAGGTGACTGAGCATTGGAACAGGCTGCCCCAAGAGGTTGTGGAGTCTCCCTCTTTGAAGCTCTTCAAAAGCTATCTGGACACAGTCCTGAGCAACCTGCTCTAAGTTGTCATTATTATTACTATTATTACTACTACTACTACTACTACTATTACTATTATTACTATTACTATTAATAATAATAAAACACACATAATAATATTAAAAAAAGAGACATAGTATACAGACGTTCTCAGTTACAAATACAGGTAAGAATGTGCCATAAGACCCCAAGATTATGAAGGGCTGGTGGGCGGCAGAGAAAAAGAACATTGAGAAAGCAGTAGCTCAAAAGGTCAGTTGGTCAGTTCTCAAATTAAAGTTTCAATTTGCAAATAGGTGACAATTTTTTTTTTTGTAGTTTAGATATTGTCAGCACTTACCCAAATTGTTGAGACCTATGGTATATTTTGAAGTTCACTCATCTTGTAGACACAGACCTGTCTTTGAGTGGCAAGTCTGTAAACGACTAACTTTCTCAAACTCTCAAGACTTCTAGCAGAATTTGCTATGTGGCAGGATTGTAAGATATACTATAGTGACACTCAGCACTGAAATAGGTTTAGAAAAATCATTGTACTTTTCTGCATGCCAGATACAGAAGCACAGGAACACTGTGCAAAAATTGTTTAGTCAACTGTTCCTTCAAATGTGGATAAACATTCTAGATCTTTAATTGCAAGTGTACCGTAATATTCAAATAGACAAAGCTGTGATTATGGTATTGCATGTTCATCTGATCAAAATGTCTACAGCTGCAATTCAGGCAATACAAATGCACACTTACAATGACCTAAAGAAACATATAATCCTCTTTCTGAACCTCTACATAGAGACAATGCTCTCAGACACATGGTCTGTTTTTTTGGGTGGTCCTTTGGGGACCCAGGAGTTGGACTCGATGATCCTTGTGGGTCCCTTCCAACTCAGGATATTATGATTCTATGATTCTATGTTAGAATGGGTCCAGAGGAGGGCTACAAAGTTGATCAGCAGGCTGGAGTACCTCTCCTACGAAGAAAGGCTGAAAGAGCTAGGAATGTTCAGCCTGAAGAAGAGAAGGCTCCAGGGGATCTCGGTGAAGCTTTTCAATACTTAAAGGGGGCTTGCAAAAAGATGGAGAGCAACTTTTTGCTCAGGCAGGCAATGAGAAGACAAGGGGGAATGGTTTTAAGTTAAAAGAAGGGAGATTTAGATTAGATGTTACTCATCGAACTAGGAGAACAGCTATTAGTAGGGCATCTGAGTGGCAAAACAAAGAGCCATTGGCTTTGTTCAGAGGCACACTTGAGAATATTGACATCCAAGACTGGGATCCCATATTTCACAGAATTTCTTTGTAAAAAATATATATTTTTTCTTCTGGTTTTAAACCTGATTTTTTTGTTTGTTTGTTTCCTTTAATGAAACTTTGGCTCTGTTACAGTGTAAGTTGCCCTAGAATCACTTACTGCAGCTATGAACAGATGAACAGCTTGAAAGTATATTTTGGTTATAAGTGTTCAGTTTCTCTGGTAGGACAAAACTCAGCACAGTAGATGACATAATCTTTGCAAATGGAAATCATGAAGCTACTCAAGAAATAAAACCCTGTCCATTTTCTTTGTTGGCATTTTAAAGTGGAATATTAATCAAGAATTAACCATGTAATGGAGGAGCCAGACTAAATAGTCCTTGCTGAAAAAAAGACATATGCCCTTCTCTTACGGTAGTGACATTAAATTTTTGGGAAGACATTATTCCTACAACAGACTACTTTATCCCTTACCAATATCAAAATCTGATTTACCAAGGGATTGTTATGAGATGTTTTATTCTAGTGTTTATCCTGGCTCTGTGTCTAGTGCCAGAAAAATGTCATCCTCTGTACATCTCTTGTTAGCATTATTATATACATCAATGCTTCATTGTAGTTTAACTGTCTTTCTGGGAGACAACGGTAAAGATACATATATTCCTTGCAGGTCATTATGACCGCTTGCAACACCGTTTCATTACTGTCCTTAGGGGAAAACATCTGTTGATGACTCTTACCAGCTATGAGTCTGTCTCCCTATAGGTTGTGTCAACAATGTCTTTTGTGACTTTTTTTCCCTTAAGTCTTGCCAACATTTCTCAACCCAGTAGCATCTCTTTTAATAGTCAGCTGTCTTTGCCAACTGCTTTGAACCTGTGGCATAAAGCAGCAGGACTATGGTAAATCACACTGCTTGTCATTCACAGACTTCACAGGAGTTTGATTTCTTAAGCTAGAATAAGCAATCTAGTAATGATCTGTACAATTCTCCAGTGTGCCTGAGAGCTATGGAGACACCATAGTGGGCCACTGAAGCCTGGTTGGAGGGACATGCTCTAATCACCCACTGTCCACACGGTTTATATTCTTGAGCTCCTCTTTTTTAATAAAAAATAGCGCAAAGATAACTTCATCATACTTAGAGAAAGCAGGAGGTCAGATACATTAATTTCAGTGACAAATTGTTTCCAACATAAATCCTGCAGTGAGACTGTTACCTTTTTTACACCTTTCATTTTAAATATCTTATTTTCAGTACATTAAAAACAAACAAACAAACAAAAAACCTTGAAAATGTAACATATAGAAAAACAGAAAATGAGAAAAAGCAGTCACATTATGTTAGGAATACACCATGAAGATGTTAAAATACATTTCCTGCCTTAAGTACCTTATCATACATGTTTTTGATCCATTGAATAAAGGAAGGATCCCTATGCACTTCTACTAATAGTAATGTATAGCCAATATCTAAATAGTGTCTTCCACACAATTTTCTGCCCATTTTAGGTGAAATCCATATACAGGTAATCCTCTTTGCTGAGGAGGATAAAATTTATCCTCTAACAAAACCTTTATTTTGATATCTCCACCTAGCTTGTTTAGAAAGAAAATTAGCTCTATTAGTATGTAGATCTCCTTCAGGCTGCAAGTGCTTCTGGAATATCCTTTTAGAAGATGGACCAGATCTGTGCTAGATAAAAAACTATTCTCCATGTAGAAGAACACAGCCTTCTCCATGAAAGCATACAAAGGTCGCTCTCTTTCACTGAGTCCAAACTCACTAAATTGAAGCTGAGCGTGACACTACACCAGGATTTTAAGAAGTGTGGAACCTATATCTGAAATAAGAAAGGAAATAGCAGTTGGACTTAGGATTTTGCTATTAGTACAGCAAAATATTAAATTTCAATGATAGCTAATAACTTTTGAACTAGCCATTTGAACACTTCCTCTCCCCTAAAATTTGCTCTTGTTCCCTCCAATGTGTGTGCCACTCAGACGTTCAGAAAACATTAGGTGCCATGAGCCTTCCATAACACGTTGTGTTATTTCTGCTTAGCTTCAAGTCCTGAAAGATTGTAAGCCTCCTACTCTGTCTGAAGTTTTAATCTTCTAGAAGAATGTGTTTTTTTTTTTTTTAAGGTATTAAAAAAGCCTAGAATTTTACTGATGTTTGTTCTGTGTCAAAACCTTTAGTTGAAGATTAAAGAAATTTAATGTTTTCAACAAGCCAGATTTCCATTGTCCAGTGTACTATTTTGATTTAATTCATTATTAAGCTGACTAAGAAAAAAAAATTCTCTGAGCATAAAATCTCATCACCACCTCTAGATTTCTTTCAAGGCAAGCATTTCAATCCCCTTTTATTTTCGCACATTTTTGTATGTGTTCATCAAACACGTGTGAAAAACATCACCAAAATGATTCTGAAAGCTAATATATGTATAATTGTTACTGGGATCAAAAAGCCTTAATCGCTAGGTATCTTCAATGTATTTTAATTTTCTTCTGTGTTGTGCTGCTGTCTTGCTTTCATTATGTTTTCTGTCTATCACATCTTATACTTGATACAAGAGCATCACTTCATCTTAATTTAATTTGTCATTTGCAGTTATCTTGAAGTAATCAATGCCTGTTTTGAAAGGCTTTCTTTTTACTGAGGCATATTTTCCCCATTTGATACACCATTCTTTTATCTTTTACACCTGTTCTATTTGTCATTCATTCCCATTTTAAAACATGTCATGTTTTATGCCTGTTGAGATGACGGTTTTTAATTTAATAATATATCTGTCTTCCTACCAAATCCAGTTGAGCAGTCATTGCAAATAGGCAATGAAACTCTGTGGTTTGCTGAATAACCCCAAACTTCTGTAAACCACTGTCAGTCCAAGCAAATTAAGGTCTGTATTGAAAACTGTAATAAAGCACAAGACAAAAGGAGCATTCTTTTTGTATTTTGAAGTTTCCTTGGTAACAGCTTTAAATGCTAATGAAACTTTACACCCAGGATGCCATTCATTTGTAGAACAGTCACAGATGACATATATTTACAAAATAAGCCTTTCTTTTTTCCTGTCCTTTTCCCTTTCCTTTTTCCTTTCCTTTTTCCTTGCTTTTTTCCTTGCCTTTGCCTTTGCCTTGCCTTGCCTTGCCTTGCCTCAATGATAGCCATGATAATTCAATGACAGCCATTAGATATTATTCCAACAGCAAGCACTAGATCTAATCTGAATTTAAGCTCTGAGACAGACATGTACGTTTACTCAAAGAAAATATTTAACAGCATCTATAAAGTTGAGCACAACTTTGATGACTTTTCTTCACAGGAGTAGGCTTAAGCATTATGGTTTCAGTTCTGAAAAACACCTTTCTAATTTGAGCTACATATGACCCACTACAGGCCCTTCACTAGAACTACCTGGTTTTGCAACCAAGATGTCCGTCCTCCCCATGCCACGTAGGAAATACTAACTTGATGTGACAGAGAGGCTGACTGAAGACTCACTAAGAGATTAGATGTGCCTTGAAACCTACTTTTAATTGTGCCATATTTGTATTCTGGAGCAGCAGTGGCAGAGCTACCTGAATGCCTGTTCATTTATTTCTAAGTAGCATAGCAAAATTGCAACAGATTCTGCAGAGAAATTTGCTACTCTTATTTGTTAATGCAGTGGCTTTGGACAAAAATCCTGCTGATGAAAAAGCAAAGCAACCCCTTTCCCCAACTGATTAGATCCAGTTGTTATGTGGTAAGGATTTCCTCCAGTTTATTACTTTCTGTTGCTTTCTATCTCTCTCTCTTAACATCTTCTTCTCCATTTTTCCCCAATTACTGTTTCCTCTGCATTCTGCTTCTATTTTACATATCATGCAATTCCAACATGATCCAGCACAAGTAATTTCTTTGCCAGAGGCAATCTACAAAGCATGAAAGCTATGCTTACCGTATCTTGCTCTGAAGCCTGACACACCACTACAGCGTTAAAGATTATACTCCAAGCCCATTTAAAACACTGGAATGACTCCTACAGAGTCTGACATGCTCTAGACAATACTGAGTAAAAGATCTCCCCGATCTAGCTGCTTCTGCATTTTCATTTCAGAAAGCTTAAATACTTCATCTTTGTTTTGCTGAAAGTCTTGGAGTTTGAATTCCAGTGGTCTTCCAATGCATTTGCATTGATAAAAAACAACAACAACAAAGTTCTTCTATGAAAAAACATTTGACCAACAAAACATAAGAACAACTTTTGGCTAATCTCCCTAACCATATGTTCCAGCTGCTGTGACAGTATTTTCATTCACTGTTTCACATTTCAGTTCACCGCTGTATTGTTTCTTCTGGGATATTCTGTGGTCTCATATTTAAGTTCCTTCTGTCTCCAGGAGTTCTGTCTCCCTTGTATCGGGGAGCCCAGAACTGGACACAGTACTCCAGGTGTGGCCTCACCAGGGCTGAATAAAGTGGGAGGATAACCTCCCTCAACCTACTAGCAAGCCCCTTCCTAATGCACCCCAGGAGAGCATTGACCTTCTCCTCCACAAAGGCATATTGTGGCCACATTGTGGCCACATTTAAACTAGTATAGAGAAAATAATACTGCTACAAATACACACACCTCCAATCTGCTCACTTTAGCACATCTTTATTGGCAGCTTTTGCCACGAACCAAGAGGTACAAGAGAGTAGAAGCTGCAGAAGTGATGTTTAGGTAAATACTCAAAAACAAAACAAAACAAAACAAGACAAACTATAAATACATAGAAAAAATGCATGACCCGACTACATTTATCTGCTCTTCAATCACCCCTTCTGTATTTCTCGATCCATCCTATGGTCCTCGGCGTGAAGGCTTTATCTGATGTTTGCCTGTGGTTTTGCACATTGGCACCCAGTACCTGACCAATGAAACTTTAGGTGAAAATTCAGGAACCAAGTGCTGGAGATGCAATTACGGGATCATAAAGGTCACCTGTAGGCTTTTTTGGATCTATAAATACATGAAATATTAATCAATAAGAGAAGGAATGAGGACAGGATGGAAAACACCCCAGCCATCATTACATTGATAAATAAAGCTTGTTTTCCTTCTCAGTGCAAGACAGTGATTTAGACTGCAAATTCTCAGAGTAACTCGAATCTGTATATCAAATATCAAATTTATAACTCAGAGAGAAAGCTGTAAAACTCTTCAGACACGGAAATCCATGAGTAGGCAAAAACTCATAAAAGACCACATAAAAACAAAATAAACTGTATTTTCACAACACATTTGGCATTGCCATTTGCAAACTCCCTATCGTTGCCATTCCAGTAGAATATGTAATACCATGTGTTTCTGTAACGCATCTCTTTATTCCCATCACACTCTTTTGGCAGTGACAGAGATGACAAACAACATGTTACAGATAATGTCTCTAGCCTTAAGTATCATTTTCTCTCTTCCTCCATTCCCTGAAGTCTGTTGTGTGAATTTGTTCAGCTGTCCAACATCCCAAACACACCTTCCACATAAGGGAAAAAACAGATCTCTTGTGAATGGATACTCGGTTTGTATTTAACACAACCTAGATTTGCTACTTTGGATAAATAGTTGCAATTCCTGGTTCTCTCCATATTTTTATTTATTTATTTATTCATTTGTTTATTTATTTATTTTTAATTTACAAGTTTATTTGAAAGAGTATATTCAGTCATCTTTACACTCCTGGGCAACAAAGCCATTGTCTGTTTCCAATGCTTTGTCAGTTTTTCCCAATCTCAGTGACTTCTTGGCATGCCTTTGAAGGCCATCAAGTATTCCTTGTAGCATTGCATGGTTTTTTGTGACCAAAGTGCAGGACCCAGCACTTAGCCATGTTGAACCTCATCCCATTGGACTCTGCCCATCGACCCAACCTGTCCAGGCCCCTCTGCAGGGCCTTCCTACCCTCTAGCAGATTGACACTTCCCCCCAGCTTGGTGTCATCTGCAAACTTACTGAGGGTGCACTCAATTCCCTCATCCAAATCATCAATAAAGGTATTAAAGAGGATGGGCCCCAACACCGATCCCTGGGGATCACCACTGGTGTTCCACTGGTGTTCCACAAGGGTTTGGCAACCAAAACCTCTAGAAAACAAGCTATTGAATAAAACTACATACAGATGTAGCTTTCCTCACACCCAGAAGAAATCATGCAAATAGCTAGTTAAAATAACCCTTAGGCTGACAATTTTCATCCACAGAAAGAATCAGGTCATTTCATGAATGATTTGTAAACAGAAAATAGAAATAAATTCATAACTAATACTCTTTGCAATAACTTATTCAGCTAGGTTTACTTTTTGCCTAAGCAAAATATAAAGAGATTTCCTCCATAACAGCAGACTTTTTCACTGAGAGAAAGAGCATGTAACCAGTAATCTCCAATCTCTGTGAATGAGCCATTTAAAAAAATGGACTATTTATGCAGTCATATTTACAGCATCTGTTTCTTGCATCCTGATTAAATTGGGGTGCAATCAATATTAACAGATTAACAGTTCAATATATAAAATATTAAGGATGTAAGTATAACATTCACCAGATATAAATATATTTTAAGTGAGACAATAATGCACCAAGAGAGTTATGTACCAGTTGAGGCAAAAGCCTTCAGTTCTTACATCTGAGGGCAAATCTTTAAAGAAACAAAAAACAAAAACAAAAACAGAAAACAACAACAACAACAAAAAACTAGATAGCTTTCAAAAGTATAGGGTGTAGGGTTTTCAGTTCAAGTTCTCTTAAAATATTGTAAATCTTGAAAGCCTAATTCTGCAGACTCTGAAAATCTTTGAAGACCTAGCCACCGTACAGTTATATATAGTCAATGATATTTGGATGCCTCTCAGCCTTTAAGAGACCAGATACTAAATCAATAATGCAGACACACTAGAACATCATTCACACAATCTCAGTGATTTGATATCTAGTGCTTCCCCTGAAATAGACAGTGGTATTTAAAAAGGTGTGAGAATAAATGGACATTTGTTTTTGTTCATTTTGTTATGTTTTTTTTTTTTTTGTCAAGTTATTAAAAAAATATCAGAAAGAAGAAAGAATAAAAAAGATCCAGGCAGCCTTAAGAAGTTGGATTTTTTATTTTATTTTTATTTTTTCTGCAGCAGAAAAAGTAAGAACATCCTAACTGTAGTTACTGCTGCGGCTTGACAGATATGAAGGGCTCCTGCAGTTGCTGATGGACAACTGGAGAACAGGAGCAAATCACAGGTCTGAGATGAGAAGGATGAAATTAAATTAGGAAAAAAAATAGCTTTGATACGTATTTTTCATCAGAAGTCGATAAAAACATGTTAAAGTTTTCCTGCATGTGCCTACTAACCAAGCAATAAATAGATGCCATACCTCACTTTCTAGTAGATGCCATACCTCACTTTCTAGAAGATGTCCTGAACTGCATACAGTACAGAAGCCAAAAATACACTAGTTTTGAATCCTTAACAGCCATATTATTTTGTATTTACATACTGCCTGAAAATCATGTGTTTTTTTTTTTTTTTTATAATTCACAACCTCAAAATGCAAAACATATACTACTTCCTAAAGTGACATGTGCCTCTCTTTCTTTCTTTCTTTTTTTTTTAAATTATTTTTTAAATTTGTTTGTTTGTTTGTTTGTTACGCTTCCACAAACCAGACTGTTCCATTGACTTATCAGGCATTGTCCCTCCCCAAACATATATGTGAGCACACACCTACTATTGGTCATCTTTATATCAGTCTAATAGGAATCACTTTGCCCTTCTGGAAGATTATGTGACCTACTGTTACGTGCAAGCAACCCTTTTTAGCACTTATCATACATATCCCATGGCAAGGGGTTTTGCAATGACTATAAAGAATCTTCACTGTACTGTGGAGTTAGGACAACCCACACCATCATTTCTCATCCAGCTGAGGCTCTCCATGGCTCTATAACTAAAACCAGATAATTTATAGAATCTTAGAATCATCTAGGCTGTAAAGACCATGAAGACTGTCAAGTCCAACTATCAACCTGACCTACTGAGTCCCACAGGATGATAGATGGTGGGAGAAAGTTGTGAGGAACAATCTCTAAACAGCTAGGATAAACACACTGTACTATCTATCAGGAAGGTACCATCTGCTCATCAGGTGTTAGTTCAGATCCATGGTTTTGTCCTGCCCCCAGAATATTTTGGATTATTCGATCCTTTGGACAGGAAAAGAATGCCAGGGTGTTCCAACAAACTGAACTCCTCAGCACGAACAAAGAGACTGGAAAAGACTGGCATCAGTGCTACTTAAGCACAGAAGATGGGGCAAGGCAGAGAAGTGGGGATATTTAGCAGTGAATTAACAACACATTCAGGGCATTCCTGACCCCAGGACCTGGAACTATATACTTTCCTCACAAAGGTTCAGAGATTTCAGATTATTCTGTCTGCATAACAAGACTGGAGCAGCTGAGCAAGCAACATTATGCATCTAGCTCAGAACACCAGAATGAGTTGTAGCAACACTGTCAGAAACGCATCAAATTTAAGGTTGTGCAAGGGACATCTGAATCTCCTTGGCATTCCTCCTTCAGCATAGACTTACTTGCTTTCCACAGCTTCCACGCTGCCCCAGATGTGAAGGCAACATGCATATGTTAGTTCTCCATTTGATTAACGTATCAGTATTAAGGCAGCACACAGCCAGCACACACTGACAAGGACTCCTGCAGAGAATGTCAGATATGATAGCAAATGCAAGTATGCTCAGAAGCTGTCAGCTGCCAGAGGGTACTAACTAGTAAGTTCTTTAAAATGTCAATATTAGCTTGAACTGACAAATGAGAAATTCATAGTTCATGCAAAAGCAGGAGGTGCTTACACACACACATACAAAATTTTCTAGACCACTGTGCTGAGCAAAGCAGGTGCAATTGTCCCTGAGTCCTTTCTAAATGAAAATGTCTTGAACAGAGAGATTAACTCAAACACTTGTATTTCAGGCCAATTTAGTTCAAGAATTTGAGCAACTACAAGAAAGATGATACGAATGACTAATTATGCTTCTGAAGATATTGCTGATATCAGTTCTTCAGGGATCTGGCCTTTCTGACAAAGATTTGAAACAATATATAAAAGAAACTCTTGATAATCTTTTTTCTAGACAGAACATGAATGCAATGGGAGATATCTGTAAGATTTGCCTTCCATAACACATACACGAAAACAACAAAATAAGAACCCTCTCATCACATCAGGATACTCCTATAAACCAAATGATAAACTGATTGTATTTGCTGCTAGAAACCCTTGGAGCAAAGGAACTCAAAAATAAAAAACATCATTTTTTGAACTACTTCAATGTCATAGGAGGACTTACCAATTTTACATGAGGCTCTCGAGATAATACAATATTACTTATTTCCACATCTACAGTAGCTTTTACAGGCCCAAATAAAGATGTACTAAAAAGAAAATAATAAAAAATGTATTTCTCATATCCTGTGTACTCCATGTAGTGCTCCTCTTTGTTCCAGGTTTTTCATGTTTTCCAGTCACAGCTTGTGACAAATCAAAATTATATTCCTGGATACGCTTTGGGCTTTCTTCAACAATAATTAATCACCCTTCTGTTGCATTTAGATATGTTCTCTGTTCTTAGGCTAATATTATCCACATGCCCATGAAGATACTGTGTTTCTTCCTTTATTCATGCATCCTTGCTAGAAGCAAAACTTTCCTTCTTTAGCATGCTATTATTTTCCAGAGAAGTTATTTTTTACTTTATTGATCTGGTAAAATAATCAATACTCTGGGAAAAATGCTTGCTTTTTCATTAGAACTATGCCTGCTTGACAGTTTATTTTTGATGTGAGATTTATATGGGATGCAATATTTTGAGCACGAGGCTGTTGTTTTTGAAAGAACCTTGGTGTGTCTTTATTTTATTTGAATTACAGTGTAGAGGCTCCCTCATTCCAGGATCACAAGATATTATTATTTTTCTTTGTGTCTGTACATACAACTAATAGGGAATTTTTACCAAAGGAAGGAAAAAAAAAAAGACCAGAATTTTATTGGATGTTGCCAGTTCTTTGAAATTTTCCGTAAATGTTTCACTTTGAAAAAAAAAAAAAATCCTCAGAACATTTTAACATTCTCTAGAACAAGCTGTATTTTTCTTTTGGAAGCATTACATTTATATGTCTAGAAATTTATGGAGAAAATAGTAAGATAAGAAAAGCCTGAAGAAGAGTCTCAAGGCAGATCTTATCAATATGTATCCATACGTGAAGGGAAGGTGCTGCAAGGAGGATGGAGTCTTGCTATTTTCAGTGGTGTCCTGTGCCAGGACTAGAAGCAATGGACACAAACTGGAACAAAAGATATTCTGCCTAAACACCAGTTTAAACACTTCTTTACTGTGTGGGTGACAGAGCACTGGAACACGTTGCCCAGAGAGGTGGTGGCCTTCCTCCTTGGAGACCTTCAGAAACCATCTGGACATGGTCCTGAGCAACCTGCTCTAGGTGCCCCTGCTTGAGCAGGGGAGTTGTACCAGACGACCTCCAGAGGTCCCTTTCAACCCTAACCATTCTGAGATTCTGTGAAAAAGTTACAATAACTGACAGGGTCTTTCAGCTGTTTTCTTTTTTCTCCCCTTGAACTGTTCAATCCATAGGAATTGACAACACCCTCTGCCTTTTATCCTGATTTGGGATGTAATTTTTATTATTCTTAATCTCAAATATTTTCAAGGAATGTAAAAAACACCTCTTGCCAACATCTACTTACAGGCTAAAACACATAGGCCACCTAAGAGCAAGAAGGAAAACAGAGGTGATGGGCTGCCCACAAGAGTGACAAGGCTACAGTGGGAAGCAAAAGGGAGCAATGCAAACTCCTCTTTGGAATGGCTCCTGAGAAAGGAATGAAGTCACTGAATAGAAAACAGTTTTTTCCCCAGACTGCATGATACGAAGAAGAGTAACTAACCCAGTATGCAAGAATGCATTTGCCTACTGAGTCCCATCACAGCTAAAGGGAGACTGGAAAAGGATTGGAAACAATTCCTTAGTACTAAAAAGTACAGAATGAAGCAGTGACCTCATTACTAAGAGCTATAAGGATGCCTAATTAAATAAATGCACATTTTAACATTTTTTCTTTTCTTTTTGTGCCATCCCACATGGAGCATTTTTAAGTCCTGCCTTATGACTTGTTGTCAGCTTAGTACATGGAGGCACAAATGCTTCAAATGCTTGAGAAAAATGGATTTTATGGTGCATGAAAGATTATGCCAGGATTTGTTGCTTGAGGAAAGCGGCTCATCCACTTTCCTTAGTGAGTGATTTGCATTACAAACATTTCTCCTTATATTACAAAAGCAGAATTGGAATCCTGAGCCAAGCAGCTGAATTCCAGCCTTTCTGGAAGTAGAAGATTACTTCCCTGATTTTTTTTTTCTTTCTGTTTTCATTTCTAAGACTTTCAGAACCTACATATTCTAGTGAGTTAAACGTGCATCATTCTGAAAACCACTAGTCTATTATTATTATTATTGTTGTTGTTGTTGTTGTTGCTGTTTCAGAGTTTGAAGTGGCCTGTGAGAAGTTCCTGTTATTACAGGTCCTGCAGTGTTATCTCACTGAATTGCAATTAACACTAAGGACCAGCCCAGGATGCATGTGAAGGGAGCTTATCCTGGGGACTACTGCTTGCTTTGCTATGCCAAGGCTAAGTGTCAGAGCACAGGATCAAGAGCAATTCTGTGGCTAATTGAGAGCAAATTCAATAAAAAAAACAAGCAGTAGCCATTCTCCATCCTGTGAGCACATCCTGTGTATGCAACTGGCCTTGCATACTGTTTTTGTTTTTTGTTATAGGAAGCCCTGCCATATATGTCCTAGTCAGGTTAGAGCTGTTCATGCTTCTATATTGCACATATTTCTTTCCATAGGCTGCTTTAGTAGTAATGTCCATAAACTCATTTCAGATCTATAACATTTCCAGAACTACTCCATTCTTCATTTCTTAGCAAAGCAACCTTCCCTCAACTTTTTTTTTTTTTTTTTTCCGTCATACAGTCATAAGAACAGTTTTATGGCCCTTTTCAATTGTGGGTGTCATTTACTGCTTACCACAACCTCCTTTTTAATTTATCTTTTCTGGGTCAGCCTCCTCTACCCCGGGGCAATTTTGTCTCTCTCAAAGTGGGACACTCAGATTAAAGTCAGGACTAGTCAACAGCATTTCTATTAAGAAAAATAAACTGTTGGAAGAAAAAAAAAATCACTTTAATGTCATTTTGCTGGAGGAATTTCTGAGCAAGATATACAAAAGTATTGCAACTGTTCTGACTTAATTTCCCCATCACGCAGAAATTCCAGTTCTCTGATTTTTGTGTTCTATTCCCCTACTTTATTGGATCAGGGAGAAAAAGGAAGACACAAAAGGGAGAAACAGTATTTAATGAAAGAGAAAAGTGGTGTGTAAATGCGTTATGTCTATACTTAAAGAAAAATTTAAAAAAATGTACAAAAAATTTCCCCAAATCGTTGTCAGATGTAGATTTAGGACCTTTCTCAAAACACAGAATAAAATAATTCGATTACTGTCAACTTCTGTGTTTCTAAGCACCTCAGGCACTGCTGGAATGGAATTCAGCTGTAGGCTGAATTCAATCTGCTGATGACTTTGTTTATGTAAGTATATTATACACCCTCTTCATCTGAATTTAAAACAATCTTTAGGCTTTAAGGCTTTGTTTTGTTTTAGAATTCTGAGACTTTATTCTAACAGCATATATCAAAGTATGGGTTCAAATTTTCTGTGTTTAGGAAAGAAAAAAACAAACATAAGACTTTACCCACATGCTTAAAATTGATTAAAATTAAGGAAATATCAGCAACTATTTGAAATATTTGGTATTTCTTAGTCTAGGCAAAGACAGTGCAGTTCTGTATCAATTTGCACTTGTCTAGTTTTGTAGCAATATTTTAATATTATAAAATATTATGGATTACCCCAATCCCATGTATTTAGTCCTGTCTTCCTTTTGAGCTTTTTCTAGCAGAACTTAGACAGTTAGCTTCTGTGGCCTCTAAGTCTGTGCCTTTTAAAAAATATGAATGACTATGTAGCAGTATTTCTTTGGAATAACCCATATGTTCTGTCTCAGAGTTCAGACTTCAATTACGGTGTGACCGCAGCCATTTTTAAGGATTCTGTCCTTGAAGGTGATACTTAACCCAGAGATCTCTTGTGTATCTAACATTCCCCTCTGCAACCGTGCACACATGTAAGCATGGGAGGCAAGGAGGGAAAAAGGCTTCAATGGGGACTTGTCAACTCCCCAAATGCATTCTGACCTTCACAGCTTAAATTTCTTTCATGTTTTCACCTAATTGTGCTCAAACCACTCCTTCCCCTACCTGTTAATATCCAAACCTGGCCTTTTTCAGACCCTCTTGCAGAAGTCATTGCTTCAAACGATACCACCTACAGAGTAACTCTCACTTCTGTCTTGCTCAGGAATACAGGCATAAACTTTTCCTTAGCTGTGGCAATTTCCATGATTTAGAAACCCTACATACAAAATCTGAAGGAAAAAAACCAACCAACCAACCAACCAACCAAAAAACTTTAGAAGAGAAAAGGAGGGAAAATAAATACTACATCTATTGCCCAGAGTAGGAACAAAATATGGCTCGGGCTCACAAAAGGTTTTCAAAGTTCAGATGCCTGTTCTCTATAATTAAATCTCTTACCACAGAATTCTCTTTACGGTCTACTTTATGCATGTCAGTGAGACACTGTAGTTGTTGTATACGGAACTTCGTGAAAGCATTATGTTATACTTTTATGCAAAATACATCAAATCAACAGTTTGGCTCTGTTGAGTGAGTATATTCTGTTTTACTTGTTGCATTCAACATCCAGAATAAGCCAGCTAGAGGAGCTCAGAGTATAGCAGTGTCCATAGGACAGGTATTTTCAAAAGCACCCATAACACTGGCCTACTGCTGCTCCTGTTAACTTCAAGACTAAATCAAAGCCAAGTCACTTTTTAAATACTGCTAAAACATTGTTTTCAGTAGTGTAATTCACAAAGATTTCATTCATCCACCTTGAATTTACATCTGTGGGTTACTTTGCTGACCTATTAATTTTAGCTACCCCTCAGCTACTTTCAAATCACATGGTCTATATGCAGCAACTTTTTTTTTTTTTCTCTTCAGTCTTCTTGTCTTCTTAAATCTAGAATAATAGAATAATTAACATTTGTTTCCCTAACTCTTACTGAGTGGAAAAATTAAAGAAATAAAAAAATTATACATGGAATGGCTCCTCTCTGAGAAGAAATTAAATAGACAGGACACTGTACTTTGGAAACCAATTGAACAGGTATGTGACAGATGTTATTTAAAATTATGAGCAACATGAGGATGGTGAATTGTGAACAATTATGCATTTTGTCTCAGAACAGAAGAGCTATGGGGAAGCAAATGAAATTTGCAGGGAATACTGTTTCATACAGCATATAGTTAACCCAGGAAACTCCCTATCACAGGATATTGTTGAGGTAGAGAATATAATACAAAGAAGAATTCAAGAAAAAATGAATGGAAAAAATGTTACTGAGGACTAATAAAAACCGCATGCTGGAAGCAATGTTTGTCATATAGGTTTTGTAAGCCACAGGCTGTGGGAAGATGGAGGATGTAAATGGAGAAGCCTCACCTGTTTTGTGACCGTAAGCATTTGACCCCTGTCAAAGAGAGGAGGTGAGATGGTCTGATTCACTAGAGCCATTCTTCTTTTTATTGTTTTAAAAGAAGTTACTCAAAACTCTGCTTCTTTGCACCATTTTACTACAAAGAATGCTTTCATATTTGAAATACAATGAACACGCTGCATTTGTGGTGTATCAAAGAGGCAATAATCAGAGTACAAGTGATTGTCACCTTGTAAATATATTATCCTAGGAGATAAGAAGAGGTAAAAGACAAATATGATTGAAGGTGTGAGTAAAATAATGAATATAAGATTCAGTAAAACTGGATAAAAATGAAGTACAAAGTTTTCAGTAAGAACTTAAAATCACAGTATCACAGAATGACCGTCCCCTAATCATCTTAGTAGCCCCGCTCTGAACTCGCTACAGTAGTTCTATGTCCCTCTTGTACTGGGGAGCCCCAGTACTGGAAAAAAGCTTTGGTTCTTCGCAAAGTAGGGCACTGAATATGGTTACAAAACAGTGGGATTGTGAATGAAGAAACAAGAGAGGAAGAAGTCTCAAAATTAAAATGGAATTCACACTGTTGAGATTTTTCCTAGAGTTAAGTTCATGCCTCTAACAGTGATTTTAGATGACACCTCTCAAATGCAACTCTTCATCTGTGGTTGTTTGCTTTTCTGCTCTGTTGATATGACCACTGTTATCTGAGACATGGGATGGTTACATAACATTGGCAAAACATTAGGTTTTCTGACTCTATCCTTGAAATGGCTATTGTTATGTGAGGGAAAATAATCAGGTTCAGTTGTTCTGAATCCATTTCCAATGTCAGTCAGACAAAAACTTGCCTATTCAAGTTCAATTAGCAACAGGTCAGGTATTGCAATGCATACAAGAGGTTGTGGCTATGTGTTCACTCCAACAAGGAGTAGAAATATAAATGATAGCCTGGCTTATAGTGTACAAAAAGAAGGTTAAACATTAAAATAAGTATTTATTTATTTATTTATTTGTTTATTTATTTTCCGAGATGGTCTGATACACGGTGATAGCCTGGCAGTTTATGACTGCCGCAGACTGACTATGGTCTTGGTGTGTCTCAATTTGAATCAGAAGTGATACCTAAATGATTGAAAATATGCTGCCAAATAAAAACTGAAACATATTTCCAGTTGGGACCAATAAAAAAAAATTAACTTAGACAATGTTGACTTAATTTGTTTTAAAAATGTGAAAACGTTTAGACAACATTGACTTAATTTGTTTTAAAAATGTGAAAATGTTTCACTTTATTTGGTATTTGATATGATTTGATTTGATTGCCTCAGTCAGTTTAGGTTTGAATCCATATTTAAGTGTTCAACAGAATCCATGAAATGTAATATGTTGTGAAAATAAATGTTAGTATTAGAGTACAAATGAAATTACTTGGAATGATAAAGTTTAAGCTTCTTACGTTATCAAAATGACTCATGCTTCTCAAAGAAAACCAACAGCCTGGTATCAGTCAACTGAAGCAGGAACATCAGAACAATTTATTTGAAATTCTCTCTGTTGTGGTTTAATCCGCTAGGCAGCTAAGTACTGCACAGCCACTCGTTCACTTTCCCCAGGTAGAATGGGGGAGAGAATCAGTAAGGTTAAAGTGTGAGAACTCATGGGCTGAGATAAAGACAGTTTACTAGCTAAAGCAAAAGCCGTGTGTATAAACAAAGCAAAACAGGGAATTCATTCACTACTGCCTGGTGGTGGGCAGATACTCAGCCACTTCCAGGAAAGCAGGGCTCATCAGTGTAAAGGTTTCTTGGGAAGACAAAAAACAATAGTGTTATCACCACTATTTTGATCAAAAATCCAAAGCACTGCACTACATGAGCCTCTGTGAAGAAAATTAACTCTATCCCAACCAAAACCATGACACTCCCTCTTCAAAACTCCAGTTGAAATTGGAATATCTCTGTGAAACACCTTGATATTAATGAAACTGCCGTTTTTTGAGGGAGAAACGTTCCTCTAATTATCTTTTAGAGATAAGTACCTAAGGAACAGAGATCTGCTCTGCAACTGTTTGAAATTTGGTGTCAAATCCTACACAAAGTGGTGTTAAATAGAGGTTTCTAAAAACTTGTTTGTGGTCATCACTGCAGTCAATTAAGAATTTTTTTTTATTTTTTTTTTAAAGTAGAGTATGATACATGATTTATAAAACAGCTTGAGGAGGGGGCACGAAGGATTGCATGGTGTGTCAGTAGCTGCTCATAACTACATTACCCAAAGAGCTCGAATTTCAGAAATCATCTAAGGCAAAAAAGAGCCCACACATTAATAATTCTCAGTAGAATCTGTAGAGATCTTGCCCCTAGGTTATGATCTCTGCTCTCTCACATGTACCCTATCCTTCCTTGTCCATCTGTTTGAATAAACTGGGACAGAAGACTCACAAAATCTGTTCCTGATACCAAAATCTTAGTTAGGAATTTCAGAATATATGACTCTCATACACCACCTTGAAATATCCCTGCTGTCATCCATCAAAACAATAAATATGTATTTCAATACTCCTATTATAAAATTACTTTGCTGCTATACCCTTAAAAATACTGTGATGGCAAGCAGTTTTAGGGTCTGGTCCTGAAATATTCTGGTAGACACAGCTGCTCAGGGTTGGGGCATGAGGCTTACTTTGACAGGATTTCAGAAAAGATCTTAAATTTAATAGTTGTCTCTGGCTCAAGGGCTCTCTGGAATGAAGTGACTCATTTCAAGGGGGCTGAGCTACCCTGATAAATGGAGCGATGCAGGCTGTTTAACATCCCTCTGAGCTGGGCTCTGGCCAATTTTGCTACACGGTAAGATTAAGAGCTTGAAACAGTTTAGTATGAATTATAGCTCATTGTTACAGTGAAGATATCTGTATATCACAGCCTGAGGGAAATGAGGAAATCAATGATGAAATGGTAAAATAAAGCATCATATCAACTTGGCAAAGTTCTCAAAAGGAGAACTCATGTTACTTTAAGCTCTTACCAGACATGGAAAATACACACAAAAATTTTTAGAAATCTGTAAGAAAATTCTGGAACTCACAAGGTGATGAGATCTTCCAATTTTCATCATCTTCAGCATGTGAAACTAGTCATTTTTCACCAGGAATACCAAGATGCAGTTAGAAAGCTCAAGGTGGGGTTGACATTAAAGAAACAGAATTGCATCACTTTGCGAAAAAAAATTACCTCCTCTCTTGGTGCAGATTCAGTGTGTTAGAAGAAGCCTGTTGCATTATTCCATCTTTTAATCAAAACAGGTGTACAGTATCACTCTCTTCTGCAGATTACACTGTCTATACTAAAATAAGTGATATTTAATACAAAGTGGATATTGAGGTGTGTGTGTGTGTGTGTGTGTAATTTTCTGACTTTGGTCAAAAGCTGTATTAAGTTCAGGAAAAAGGGTTTAATTATTAGCACGGTAGTGATAAAATCCCAAGTTTATGCTTTCATTGTGTTGGGTGTGACAATAAATAAATAATAGACACAAAAATACAATACATGCAGGTTTTGGAAGCTGAATGATTTGTTCTAATAATTCAGAGGACCCAGAATAACTTTCACTTACATACCTGAATGTAATTATTTCCGAGTCCAACACTTCAAGGAGGATGACCTTCAAAGCACTAGTCTATGAACTATTTATGGAAGAGGAGCTAGAAACCTGCTTACAGCAAAATCACAGAACCATAGAACCATAGAACAGTTTGGGTTGGAAGGGACCTTTGAAGTTCATCTAGTCCAAAACCCTGCCATGGACAAGGACATCTTTCATGTTGTTACCATCAAGACCTGTTCTTCACATATGATACATGTATAGAACTCCTTCACAACTACTAAATATGGTCTTTTTTTTTCCCCTTCCTTTTCCCCTTCCCACCTGTTTCACAGTTGTTTCACCAATTTGATGTTTTTGCTCTGAATCAGCTTTAAACGTTTGGATCATCACACTACCTTCTCCTGTTTGCTGTCTGTGACTCTCCTGAGGAACACAGCACACAAGCCAAGAAATACTACACAGCTGGAGACGGTCCAGGCACTCCCTTCTCATCCATTTTATTTCTGTTTAAAGTTATATTTTTACCTGTATTCTGCCAGAAATCTGTCCACCCTTTCCACACCTGCAGGGGAAGGTACATATTTTGCCATCCATGCAGACACTCATCATTTTTCTCTTACTTCTCCAGGGTATCACCAGGAACATGTTCATCTTCTCAAATTGGGAACTTTTAGCAATCTTTTAGTTGGCTGCTTCTCTCCCTTGCTGTCATGTCACTTTATCATTCCCCAAATTCCTGTTTCCTCAATATTTTGTGCCCTTTCCCTCCCCTGTATGTCTTCAGAATAGCAGTCACTGTACCATTAATGATACAATTTTTTCATCTAAAACATAGACCAGAAGGATCAAAACAAAAAGTACTCATATTCTTCTTCTTCTATATATTAAACAGACTTCTAAGAATTCCACAATATATCTTTCGTTATATTACAGTGCAGTGAAACCTATACACACATGAACAATTGATCATTTTGGTTACATAGATATTCTAAAAAATAGCTGGGTAAAGATGACTCTGGGAATATTTTGTTAACAAAACTTCACTGAAAAAGCAAGTTGGAAAAATATAATTTGGGATACAGCAAACATTCTGTTCTATTTAAAATAAAGTATTTGCATTGTGCCTTTTTCAGCCAAAGACCAGTTTTGAAAACTCTTGCCATGTCAACTTGAGCTACAGATTTTGTGAGAGCAGGCCCACACAACTGATAACACTGCTGTCCAACTTCCCAACCCAAACCCCAATTTACTAGAATACAGAGAATATAGTACTGACCACACCTCACCTCTCCTGTCCATCTTCCCTCTGCATTTAGATGAAAAACAGAAAAGCAGCAACACATCTGCAGAACTCCTTAAATGGTGGTGGGAATTGAGTGAAGAAATCCGTAAGGCCTCTAGATTTATGGAGGCCCAGAGTTAATTCTGTCACTGACTTCTCCACAGCTAACTGGCTTTGAATTTCACTCATGGTTTTGGTACCTGCACATCTATCAAGTGTCACATGCTGATAATTAGGAGACTTCTTTAACAACTAGGGTGTCATTTCCTTGTAGAAATACTGTGTTGCAAGCCCATTTTTCAAGTAGGCATCAAGAGTTATCCATGTACATTTTGTGCATCTACCATAACTACAGGTGCAAATTCCACATACCAAAACAAAATATTGGCACTGAGGTAGGCATGTTCCAAGCCAAGAACTAAAAATATTCAGGCACAGCTCCCATTTAGCCATTTAACTAAACACCAGGGTTCTGACAGGTGACAGAATAACTGTATGTTTGCATATAAGTAATATGCATGCTATATGCTCTACGTTTTACTAAAAAAGGTAGGGTTAGTATCAGAGAGGAAACTGCATTCTTTCTCATCTTCACTGCTGCATCCTACATCAACGTTAAATGTTCTGGATGTGAGGAAGGAATAACAATTATTTTCTGTGACAGCAGGTTAATGAGACAGGTTCTGGAAAACTTTCTAGAAGAGTATAGAGAGCAAGCAGATGGATTGCCTCAAGAAAGACAGCAGCTCAAATTAACACTAGGAGGTGGACATTGTTTTTATGTAGCTGTCTCCTGCTTGTCCTTCCTGAGAAAGCTGAAAAAGTATTCTTTCTTGTCACCAAATTTCTTCCTGTCCTCACTGTTAACCAGTTCCTACAGATTAGTAAGAATCAATTCTGAAAGATTGTCCTGTGTAGTTACCCTCTCTTCAAATTCTGCCTTGAAAATGGGACCTTAAAGATCATCTAGTTCCAACCCCCTTGTGATAGGCAGGTACACCTTACGCTAGACCAGGTTGCTCAAAGCCCCATCCAGCCCGGTCTTGAACACTTCTTTGCCTTGAACACCCTTTTCCCTTCCCCATCCATGGCTGCAACTAGCCCTTCATAATTCATCCAAATTCTCAGCAAAAGTTCTGTTAGATCTGTCTGTATTCCTATCAGCCTCCAGTACCTTAAAACATGCTGATGCAGAGGAGATAATAAAAAACAATGTAACTTACTGACTTATGCAATTAATTCTGGTTTGCAGCTACGCATGTGGCTGAGATGACTGCTAGAACCAGACTGATTTTGCCAATAAGGAATCAGCCATAGACTTCTCAGACATTGACTGCTGATTTAAAAGGGCAGCCAAGTGGTTAGCACTCATGAAATATTTTGCATTTGAGAAATGCCTTGGTAAGAGCAACATATTTTTGTTCTGATCATTATGGAAGTTCTCATATGCTTGTCTTCATAAAACTATAGGCCATTTTGGTATGTGCAGAGCTCTAATAACAGCTTGTACTCTTATCTCCTGACTCTCATGTTATTTAAATAAACAAGCAAAAGTTTCTGTAGACAGAAAAGCCCTCAATTATTAGAAATTTCACTATACTATCCAGAAAACAGCTCTGTTTTCAGACTGTCCAAATTGTTTCATGATAATTTGGCAGATCTCTAATTCAGAAGAGAGACAAAAAAAATCTCTAAATTTTACAGCAGGAACTTGAAAAGTTGTATTTCTTAACAACAGAGCTGATTCAAATTTATTTATTACTTACTCCTTATGGTAAGTAGTTACTCAAATTCAGCTCCAGATGGCAGGTTAGGCTGAAAAGAAGTGTTCTATATTTACAGTGCTGATGAGACATACAAAAGTGAAATGGTTTACTAGCAAAGCAGGCTATTTCTTAGACCCGCATACTCAGAAGTATAACTTCCAGGATCTCTGTTGTACACAACTGCCTCCTGCCACATCATTGGCAATAGATACTTGGTTTATTCAGTTTTCGGAGTAATACAAGTAAAGGGGACAAAGGTAAGGCAGGAAAAAAAAAGGAAAAAAACAACACAAAACAAAACAAACAAAAAAAAAAACAGAAAAAGATTTAGATTATCTTCTTAAAACAAACAAACTCAAACAGAGTACCTATGGCAAAGAAAGGCAAGAAGACCCAGATAATTCATTTGGCCCTCAATCCACAAAATCAATTAATTTCTGCTTTTCATTTGACCTGGTCTTTGCTGTAAAAGGGCTTTCTGATTTAAAGGAGGTGAAAAATTCACGTCTTCTAGGTCCAAGTTTCCAATAGGAATTAGTGTCTAACACACTTAGGTCCCAGAATCCAAACTATACTGCCAGATAACAGCCTTCCTGGTTGCTAAAAATGACCACCAATTCATTTCCTAGAGCTCAGGACACTCCTTGGCAGAGGGTATTGCACCTGATTACATTCTTCCGAGGGAGAAACTATCATAACCTTGAGGTTGCTCCACCAGGTGCCAAAATCCCTATAGGCATTCCATCATATGCAATACCTGACTGCATGTAACCTCCTTTGCCACAGCAATGGATGCTTGCTTACAGATACAGTACCAGCTACACAGGGATCACAACAGATGGCAACAGCAAACACAGCAGCCAGTAACTCAGATACATCATGTGGAAAGTCTCAACCCATGGAGGAGCAATCTGTTGCTATAACTACAGCTCAGTTCTCCACAGCTCTGAGCCTCTGCGTCCCCAGCTACGCGTGAATCTTGCTGCCAGTTCACTAGGACTCTTTCCCCCTGCCACCACAAAACCAGAGTCAGTTTGAGCTGGAACACATTATCTCAGCTTATTAAACTATGTCCAAAGAGCTGCAGTGCTGAAAAGGTGGTCCTTCCTCTCCCTGTGCACCCCAAGCAGCCCACGGGTGAGAAAGTGGGAGGAAGATGTTACATTCAAAAATGATTAAGTCTGAATTTATTCAGGAGAACAAGTGAAGTACTGAGGGAACCTGCCAATACAAGAAGTTACTGGAGAACTTCCTCCGAGTCATAGCAGTCCAAATCAAGAGTTATGGCACTGTTTTCAAACCAGGCCCTTCAGAGCCCAGCAAATAAGGATGCAAATTTGCCTTTAGTGGCATATAGAGCTTATTAACCTCAGTGAAACAATGACTCCATTACTAATTGTTACTTCCAGAGTGAGAAGACCTTTCTTCTCCTCCAGAAGCATGGCCTTTGCAACCTGGGAACTGAGTTCTTTCATAGAGGTATTAGGCCAGACAGCCTCAGAATTATACTCCACTGTGCTTTGCTGGTACAGAAGCAATGGCTGTCAGTTTGCATTATGCTGTACATTTTCAGGACAAAGATTATATATATCTCAAGCTGTTTTACAGTCAAGAAAATGCTGTTCAGGAATCTCAGAAATGGATCAGTATCCTGATTCAGATTTGGAAGACATTAACGTAAGTGAAGATCAATAAGTTTATGTCTACTTATGCACAGAGAGTCACATGAAATGCATTCATTTTGCACTTGTATATACTGGTTTTACTGAAGTAGGATGAAAAAGATTAGATTTCTCACATGATTTTGAGAGGCTACAGACTCCAAAAGACTCCCCACTTCCTGAAGTAATCAAACATAATAAGGAAAAGGCACTGCATTTCCTTAGAAATTAGGACTTTCAGGAAATGGAAAACAGTGAGTTCCAGAGAAGTATCCTCCATGTTTTCTTCTCCAGTGTTCCAAGTTTTTCCGCCCACAGGATTAACATCTTCAAGCACTGGGAACAGCTCACAGTTCTGTGCAACATTAACCTTCTTTTTGCTTTTTCACTTCAGAAACACTTAGTTACTGTCATGACCTAATTATAAAAATAGCACTTTGGGAACTAACATGTTAACTAAGTTCGGAGCAAAATTAAGCATAGTTAGAAGGTTCAGAAGCGTGAGACCATGGATATTCAGGCTTCTCCATCTATGCAAGACTTCATCCTAACTGGGTCTTTATTTCAATCACAGATCTTCTGTTAATTAGTTTCATGAACTCCATCTGTCAAATTAAGAGTGGACTGTTTTAATGCATTTCCAGTACTCTGAACAACAGACTAAAAGTAACTATTCAAATGATGCACCTTATGTAGCACCAAACCCTGAAATACTAATTCTTGGCAAAAGCAATTAATATTCCATAAGCAATAACTTAACATGCAAGAAAAAAATATTGGTTTATGTATTTCCTGAACATATAAAGACAGGGTCCTGATTAACATTAGCGAAAGTTTTCAGCGGACTAGACACAATTTTCAAATACCTCAAACAATTTTCAAATGCATCAGTAGCATAGTTTAAGACTTTATTATTATTATTATTTTTTGAAATGATGTAGGCTTTGAATAACTGAAATGATAGAGCTTTTAGAAGATTCTGGCTCTTGCCCACATGTTTGCAACTAAGACTAAGGCATTTAATTCATTGAAATGCTTTTAAAGAAGTGATCTTCACATTAATGTAGTCCTAAATTCAGTAGTTCCTTGGGACAAAGCTGCGGCATAGTGCTTCAGAACTGTTAAGACCATGCTGACAAAGCATAGTGAGCCATAGTTCAGGGACTCAAGCCACCTCAGAGGCTTCCTTAGTGATATCCACACAGATCCACACCAAGTATACATGGAAATAATAGGGCCAATTTGCTCAAGCAGAGCTTCTGGCTCTGGTAACAACCATCTATACACCACAGAAAGGAACTGTCAGC
This sequence comes from Cygnus atratus, assembly GCF_013377495.2. Classification (NCBI taxonomy): domain Eukaryota; kingdom Metazoa; phylum Chordata; class Aves; order Anseriformes; family Anatidae; genus Cygnus; species Cygnus atratus. The sequence continues at coordinate 12,563,594 of NC_066365.1, forward strand.
AACTGGCCAGACACATTGGTGAAAAGCTGAGGAAGGGATGAGCATTCAAGCATTCCCCCAGCTGGGCTGATGAGCATCTAGATTTCTGTCCTAGTTTTGCACTCACAGTTCTTGTCCACACCTAAGAACTAGACAAGAAGGGGCTTTAGCATCCTCCTGCCTCTACAGGTAATTAAATTCTTAAAAAAAAAAAAAAAAAAAAGAAGAGTTAGGGTGACTTTATGATGGAAAACCAGAACAACCTCAAAACCCCAATGAGGTTACTGAAATCCCTCCATTTCTACACTAGAGCAAAAACATCCCTCAGTCATTATTGTCTAGGACAGTGCACTACTTTGCCAATAACAGTTGCAAGTTCTGTTGGCATAAGTCCACTGAGCAGGGAAACAACTACATTATGTGAGAGTAACATATAATGTTATATATGGAAGTCTTGATTCCTCTGAAGAAAACAGTGAAACTTTGAGCACTCCATCACAGAAGTCTGTAGAGAAAGTTTGTGCTGGTGGTCTTTACCATAAAGGTTAAAATAATATCCTTCAATACTCTTACATTTTTCCTCTCTAAGTACTTCCACAGAGGCTCACCAATAAAGTCAGCAAGTCTATTTGTATGTTTAAACTTAATCACGTGATGGAAAAGCTCATATTTGTTATGACTGCTAGTTACATATTCCCTACTGCTCTACATTTCTGCCTACAAAGTCACCTTAATTTTAATCATAGTTCAACTGAAAAAAATAAAATTAAAAACACACACAAAAATCATACAATTTCACCCATTCCATTTCTGTATGTTGTGGTATATACATGATGAAACTCATGTAGTTTGGGGATGGCAGAAATAAATCAAAACCACATTTAGCTTCGCAATTTTCATCATTTTCTGCAACAATTCAGCATAGTTTTGAGAACTCAGAGAAGAAAGTTCATTTTCTAAATGTTCTTCATGTAGATATCCAATACAGGGTCATTTCACACAACACTGTCATGGGAAAACATACTTTGAGCAAAGCAGTACAAGAAATTTGGCCAGATCCCATCACTTCCAGATCGTAAAAATAACTCCCAAAACATCAGCTTGTATGTACAAATACTTAATGAACCATACAGTGATCACTTACAGAGACTGGAACTAAAGTTGGCAAAACGATAAGGAAAAAAATATGACTGTTACTCAGCCATAATGGATGAAGAGTTAACACAGAGGAACTGCAGAGACAATGCTTCATTTCCCCTGGTGGACCAGCTATTCGTTTGGAATAAAGGTTACTGCCATTCATTTGAACAAAATGGGCATTTTATGTATCTTAACTGTCAGGCAAGATGCAACTGAACAGTGATTTTGTTGAGCATGATAAAAGGCATGAGAAATGTAAGAAGGACTTATTGGTGTAAATTTTTTAAGGCAACCTGTTGAAAAATTTCATTCTCTCAGTATAGCATCAACCTGCTTTTGGAATAACCCTAGTATTTTTCCCTAAGAAATCCTACCATGCAGACAATCCCAAACATTTATTACCTTCCAACTGAAAATGTACTTGCCTGGACTGCCATAAACTTTCTCTGGACCCCCGACTACCCAGGCTAAAAAAAAAAAAGAAGTATTCTAATTTGTCTACAGGGGCATTGATAAGTGTGTACTTCATGGAGATTGATTTACTGAGTACATTCTGTTTAAGACTCTAATTTGTTCTTGCTCTAGATGCTTTCCTGGGGTAACACACCTATGCTGTAATTCCTGAATGATGAAAACATGCTATACTGCATGGAAACAGCATAATCTAGTCCTAAATATGCAATTCTTCTGGAAGAAAAGGGAAAAAAAATAGAAAAAAAAAAAAAAGAAGAACTATTCCAGAAGGTGAAAATTCAAAGGGATTAAATGATAAAGTGACTCTGGGACTTGAACATGGCAATTTAGCTGCCTATAGATTTTCACTATTTTACTTTTAGGCTTTGTATTCCACATTTTGAACCAAGTACCCAGGACAGACTGCTTTCTTTACCTTTGCACAAAAGTTTTTTTTTTTTTTTAAAGTCCTGATTTTTTTGTAATGTTCTGTGGCCAGTTAGGTACCTTCACAACTGGAAAATGACAAAATAAAGTAGTCTAGACAGTTTTACTTCAGGTCCCTCAAGCATCTATAATTACATGATTTTTATTGCGTTCATGATAATATACCATGATAAGTACCATGATAAGTACCATGAATATGTACCATGAATATGGTACTTTAAGCTGGCACAATATGATAATATACCATGATAAGTACATGAATAAACATAATGGGAATAATTCAATGGAAATATATTTTTGCAAGCCATTTATTGCAATATATTTTTGCAAGCCATTTTTTCGAAACTACAGATCCCCAGTGACAAGCCTGTAAACTTGCTTTCATGCTTCTTATGCCTGTATTTTGCCTCATGCATTCTCACTAATCAAATCATTCATGCTTTGGGCAAATACCCAGCCAGGGAAATGTCAGACCACAAAGTTAAATTTTTGCCAGGTTTAAGTGAGTGAAAGCTAGGTTTCAAAATTAAAAATGTCAGGCAATGTTAGCAAAGGAAGGTGCTACGTAATGGCAAGTAATCTCTCTAACAACAAGATTTCTAATGCTTTCTATGCATTTGCAAACAAATTAGTTGGAGCTTGAACTGATAACCTGCTGAATATTTTGAATGCTTTTTTTAGAAAAGTGTAGTGGATAGTAGTAGTAGATATATATAGTGTAGTAGATACATTAGAATTTCTTAGCAAATGGGAAAATCCTAAGAAATAATGACATTCTTACCATTTTGAGAATTCCTCACTACCACCTAGTGTTTAAAAGACAAGAAAGCATGAGTTAAAACCCCAGGTTTTATGTTATACTGCAGATTGGGACTAGTACGTCAAAAATCTTTTACACAGCACAAACAGAGACATATCACATGTGCTGGGATTGCTGTTCCCTATGAAAAATAAAAGATGATGGAAAGGGACTCTCTGTCAGCCTGTGTAAATGAGCAGAGCCTACTTAAATCAATGGATTAGATCAAAATTAACCTCTCTAGTATTAGCATGAAATAGAAGTGTGTGCACTCTCTTGTCCTTCGGGCTGGGCAGCGAAAATTAGAAAAGCCCTATTTTGTGACATAAGTAAAGGCATTATCCTTGTGCTGTGTTTACCCTCATCTTCCCTAAGAATCCCAGAGGGACTGGAAGCAGCAATACTGATCTGAATCCAGGGCAAACAATTTCTTAAAATCATTTTCAAAAATCACAATAGCTAGTGACCCCCAAACCACCAAGTCATCAATGAACTTTTCTTCCCATCTCTTAAACCAACCTTCAGTCTATAAACAAACCTTTGTTTCCTTCCCATGACAGCACTAATGAGCTTTGGTATAGAAACTTGTCAAAGGCTTTTTGAAAACCCAGATGTATTACTTCCACATGCTTACTAGCATCCTCATTGCAACTATTACTGTATGCTTCAAATAGATCTCATGGAATAATGAGGCATGCCAGGACAGCTGGATCTGCCCAGGAATGGAGGTTTTTCAATTCTAATAGGAGATAGACGTGGCAGTTTTGAGACAAAGCAGCATGATGCAGAAGTGGTTTTACTTTCAGAGCATTGTGAGCAGTAAAATTTATGCTCCTACAGCAGCAATGACATAAGAGTCAAAGCACATGATTTTTGTAACTCCTAATAATTTAATTAAAGTTTTAGAATAAAAGGAGGACTATACTGGGGCACAGCAGAACTCTAATTTGCTCAGGATACTGTCACTGCCAGCAGACAACACATTGCTAGGTACAGTGTATAAGGAACACAGGAAGTATAGAATGATGCTTCAACTGTGCATGCCCTCCCAATATCCAAATAAATGTATATGAGACATTGCCAGAGGCTGCACCTTAGGTAGTTTCAAAATAATTTTTTAACACTCTTCACGATTATTTTTCCCACTATTATGTAAAATCACATTTTCATTCAATTTGGGATAAAATGTATTAAAAAAAATAAAACCCTTAGGCTACCTGCAGCATAAAACTCTTCAGTTTATTTTTGCATTGCGTAAGAAAAGGATTCACCACGTTCACTCAAAATCTGCTGCCTTTAATGGAAGAACGGCAAAGAAAGATCCCTATTTGCCTTTCCAACACTATGTTTCTACATACCTCTTGTAATACTCTTTTTCAGCTTTCATTTTTCCAACCAGATGAAAACAAGTTATTTAATCAGTTTTTATATAAGGCCTGATCCATATCTTTGACCATGTTTACTCTTCCTTTTACCGTTCTTAGCTCTACAAAATCCTTTCTTAGATAAGGTAAAGAAAATAGCATGCTGCAGTCATGAGGTAGGCACAACAAATTGAAGTGGCACAATAATGTTTTCTATGTTTTCCTTTACTTTCCCCCCAAATCCCTAACATTCTATTTGCCTTTCTGAACAATGATGAATAGAGAGATAAGGTTTTAGAAGGCCCCAGATGAGCAACACTATGATCTCTTTTCTGAGCATCTCAGTTGTAGCACTCTACTGTGCACATATACTCCTTAAACCGTCTTCCACATGGATTTCCACTGTGGATTTCTGAGTGCTGAAATTCTTCTGCCATTTCGTTAACCACCACACAAATCTTGACAATCAAAGTTTGAATAATTATGCATCATGAATGAACACTGCTTACCTTGCTTTGTAGGTCATTTATTACAAACAGCAAAGTCTCTACAGAATAAAACTGCATGTCTATATGATGGAGAAACAATCATTCATTTCATGTCTTTTAAGTAACCATTAATCCAGAAGTGGACTCCTATTCTCTAAGAATACTTTGTCTTATAAATACTTGGTGGAGGATATTAATTTCAAATGCTTGGAAACCCAAGTACATAACATCAATGTCCCTGCCTAAACGTTCACTGATTCTTTCTAAAAAAAACCCCTCATATTCAAGAGGCATCATGTCCTGTGAAAAGGCCACACTGATTCTTTAGTTGCTAAATATATTGATATAATTTTAAAGTCTTTCCCTTATCATTGTTCCATCATGCCACCAATGATGGAAGTCAGACTTGTTGGGCTCTTTGGAGCCCTTCTTTAAAAGTGTCATCAAATTTTCTTCTGTTTTCCTGGACACAGGCTGATTAAAACAATAGATCTCATATCACAGTTAACACTTCGGCAAATTCTCTTTCCAGTTTTGAGTAAATATCACCTGAACCTGGCAATCTGTTGCTATCCATTTTAGCAATTTTTTAGCACGCCTCTTACAATTACACCTGAATTTGAGACAATGTCTCTAATTTAGGCCTCTCTTGAGTGAATGTCTCAGCCCTTTACAAAAATGCCGATGTACATCCCTTTCTAAAAAACATGGACAAAATAGTTTCTGCTTCACCATGACTTTATCTTCTGCTAGTTCTACCTTTATTCATCAGTTACCTATCTGATCTACAGAGAATTGATATGTTTCCTGCGCTGAACATGTGTACTGGGTTTATGTGGCAAGGTTTTGGTAGCAGGGGGACTGTAGGGGTGGCCTCTTTAAAGAACAGCTCAGAAGCTGCCCCATGTTAGATAAGGGCCAGTTTCCAGCACCAAAGGGACCCGCCACTGCCTAGAGTTGAGCCAATAAGCGATGTCGTTTGCACCTCTGTGGGAACAGATTTAAGAAAGGGGAAAAAAACTGCTGTGCAACAGCAGCTGGGAGAGTGAGGAGAACCAGCCCTGCAGCCCCCAAGGCCAGTGCAGCAGGAGCGCAGGAGGTGCTCCAGGCACACAGCAGCAGTTCCCCTGTGGCCTGTGGAGAGGCCCCTGGTGGGGCAGGCTGTCCCCCTGCAGCCCATGGGTCCCACATGGAGCAGATCTCCACGCTGCAGCCCGTGGAGGAGCCCCCGGTGGAGCAGGTGGATGTAGCCTGGAGGAGGCTGCGGCCCATGGAGAGCCCCCGCAGGAGCAGGCCCCGGGCCAGAGCTGCAGCCCGTGGAGAGGAGCCCACGCAGGAGCAGGGGGTCTGGGGGGAGCTGCCGCCCGTGGGGGACCCGTGCTGGAGCAGTTTGCTCCTGGGGGATGGACCGACCCCGTGGTATGGAGCCATGTGGCAGCAGCTCTTGAACAGCTGCTGCCTGTGGGCAGCCCCCGCAGGCTCAGTTCAGGAAGGACGGCATCCCGTGGGAGGGACCCCACGTGGAGCAGGGGCAGGGAGTGACCGTGAAGGAGTGGTGGAGGTGAAGCATAATGGACTGACCACAACCACCACTCCCTGTTCCCCTGTACCACTCGTGGGAAGGACATAGAGGAGGGTGGATGGGGAAGAAGGTGTGTTTTGTTTTTAGTTTCTCACTGTTCTAGCCTGTTAGTAATAGGTATTAAATTGTATTAATCTCCTTATTCTGAGTCTGTTTTGCCTGTCACGATAATTGTTGAGTGATCTCCTTGTCCTTATCTTAACCTTTGTGCCATTTCCATCGTATTTTCTCCCCTTTTGTTTTTGAGGAAGGGAAGTGAGAGAGCGGTGTAGTGGAGTTCAGCTGCCCAGCTGGGTAAAACTACCACATGTTCAAAACCATATAGTTACCCTCATCTAGCCAGACAGTCGTCCCATCATATAAGGCTATCCAATCGGCTAAGCATGATTTCCCCTCGGCAAATCTATGCTGAGTACTCCTGATCACCATCTTTTCCTCCACATGCTTAGAAGTGACCTCCAGGATGAACTGTTCTATCACCTTTCAGGGGTGGAGGTGAGGCTGACTAGCCTGTAGTTTCCTGAGTCCTCCTTCTTGCCCTCTTTGAAGACTGGAGTGACATTGGCTTTCTTCCAGTCCTCAGGCACCTTCCCTGTGCTCAGCCTTTCAGAGATGATGGAGAATGGCTTAACAATAGCATCTGCCAGCTCCTTCAGTACTCATGGGTGTATCCTACCCAGACCCATGGATTTGTGGATATCAAGTTTGCCTTGTCTGTCCATCCTGAACAGCCAATAGCCCTCCATCACAACACTCCAGTCTGGGACTCATCCCATGAAGTCTCAGTGATATCATAGCTCTGGAAGTATCAAAACTTCTAGTTTGCCCCATTTGTTCAACTGGATACTCCAAAGAGCAATCAAAAGCCAAAGCCATAAGATTTGAAAACAAAGTTAGCTCTAGTTTCTGTGGGAGGAATAGCTAGGCAAAGAGGTCATTCAAGTCTGGAATTTTGAGAGAGGTCTCATAGATTTACTCACTAATTCATGCTCAAACTTTGAAATAATTTACCAACAATTTTGTGGAAATCCATCCCAAATTTCTGAGATTACTACAATATGCACACTTCATACCTATGACGGAAGCCCCTTCATATCAGTATGCTGTTTTTTCAGTGATAAAAGAACTGAAATGTCCCCTTAAAACATAAAGCAGTCAAATAAGATTGAAATATCTTAATACACTGGAATGTAATGTTTAAACAGAGAATAAACTGAAGACAGTGACCAGAATGCTGGATATTTGCTTAACATTACCAGCACCAGCACAAAAATAAATGTCTCTGAAAGAGTTGTGGCGTGACATTAAACATGACCTTTGAAGGAACTGATTGAAATGGGAATATGAAAAAAAAAAATCAACAATAATAAGCAAATAAAAAACCAAACATATACAAAATGTCATGTTAAATATTTAATTCATTATTACAGGTCTTATTCAAAGTAAAAATCTCTGTGCTTTCCACAGCATACTGCTTTATTAAAAAATGCACTATATCTAAAGTAGTAGTCAGAAATTAATTCTCTCCCACCAGTATTACACAGGCTACTTGACAGCACATACTCAAATAACACATTTCTCATGGCATGCCAAATCAAAATCATCTAATAGATTTAAGAGTCCACATAGAGGTAGAAGTGAATGAAACCATGATCAACCAGGGATTTTCTAAGGAAAAAGCAAGAGGAAATAAAGTGTTGTGGTTTAACCCAGCAGGAAGATAAGTACCAGCCATTTGCACACTCCTCCCCAGCGGTGAGCAATTGCCACCAGTCTCCTTGCTAGCAGGGCAGTGTGAGAAACTGAAAAGTCCTTGACTTAGCGTAAGCACTGCTAGACAACAACTAAAACACCAGTGTGTTATCAACATTGTTTTCCTTCTAAATCCAAAACGCGACACCATGACAGCCACTATGAATAAAATTAACTCTATGCCAGCCAAAACCAGGACATAAAGAAATGTCAGGTCTCCTGTTCTCCCACCCAGCTCCTGGCAATCCTACATCAGCAATCCTTTCTTTTCCCCAGAACCATTCTTATCAGATCAGTGTTCTATATATATACCTTCTGAGCAGTGTTTACTACCATACCCCCTCATAACCACTTCTCTACAAAACAAGAGATAGAGGGATAGAGATCCCAGGTTTAAAGACTACGTTTCCAGAAAGCACCTCTGAGATTTAGAGGACTGAATTTTAACAGTTGTAAACCACTTTCCAGAATTTGAAAGTTTAAATGTTGACCAGCAAAAGTACAGGATAAAATCACACTGAAGGTATCGGTTTAAAATACCTCACTCTATGTGCAGTGTGTCTCAGTCTGCTGAATTTGTCTGTCTCAGAAGCAATGCTGTATCTATTTACAACATTTATCTATTTCAGCCCTTGCAAAGAACAATATGCATCTGTCCATGTGTAAAGCATGTATTTCAACACCTACAGGAACCTCAGCCCTGAAAGTTAGAATTCAGGTACCTCTAAGTTTTACTGGTAGTTGAGCAGTTACTTAACTTCTTTTAGGGACTCAGAAGATGAAACCCCACTTGTCTTCACAAATCCAAGACATTGAGGTGACTGCAGCTTCTAACTGAATCTCAGGGGTCACTCTTGAAGACAGGAGCCATACTAAACATTTTCCACACATAAGGTGGACATCTGCAGCATTACTGGACCTGTTGCTTATGAACACAGTAAAACTAATTAGAAAGAGCAAGATAGGAGACAGTCTGGGCTGCAGTGACCATTCCCTAGTGGAGTTCATGATTATGGGGGAAATTGGCCTGGTGAAGAGTCAAGTCAGGACTCTGAATTTTAGGAAAACAGACTTATCTTATTATTTAAATTTCCTCTTATACTAATTTTTAAATGCAGCCAGAGCAACAGGGAAAAAGGGACTAAACCTGCAGCACAGGAGTCAGGTAATGCAATTCTGGAAGAACAAATGAGCTTGCCAGAAGAGCAAATAGTCTGTATTACAAACTGGAAATGTATTTATTCCGTTTGGAACTGGATACCCTGCAGAAATACATTACATATTTTTCTCCAGGTGACCTTGGCAAGTCTACTTTATGGCTTTTATTATTGAGAAATAAAACTGAGACTGAGAGTCTTTTTAGAACAGGGCTATCTAAAGATAACCAAAAAGATCTTAAACTAAATCAGATGATCCCTAATAGCCTTTAAAATTGTAATGGACAACATTTTAATTCCTGTTTAGAGAATATGTAGGGGGTGCTGGCAAAGATGGAACAAATGAGCAGTGCAACACTCAAGTATTTCTACTTTGGAAAGGGGTAGTGTGATATTGGAAAGAAGGCAGAATAGAGACCATGAGATAAGTGCAAGCTACTCCTGCTCTCATCACTGCATCGGCTATTTTAAAGTAATTTACAGTTGGATACCTTTCAACCAGACAGATCCACTAGATGAGGAAGGGAAAGAAAACGGGATTTTGTTTGTTTTCTTTTAAACTGATCCAGAATAACAGTCTGATTGATTTTGAATGATTTCTCCCCTGAATTGTATCATTTGGTCGAAAAGGCACATCTACCCAAGAACCTTTTGCCTTTCTTCAATTATTAACTGCATGAAAAATCCTTTTCATGTAGAAGCTACGATTTCAAGAAATATAAATAAAATCTCAGAGCACAAATTTCAAATTTACTACAACCACACAAAGAGCTTCATCCAGAGGGAAAGCTGCAAGCATAAATAGATACCAACACTTACTTGAACAGCCTCAGCTTCTCAGTATTATCAGTTGTGTGTTCACCAAGGAATTATCTGGTTACTGTGACTTTACAAACCTGTCAGCAAACTTGGAGGTCCAAATACAGACTAAATAGTTTGGGAAGGCTATGTACGCTTCTGATTCTCAGTGGGAGCTGAGGGTTACAAACCAACACACAGATTAAAAGGAAACACAGCAAGATTTCCAGGTGCAATGAAGACAAATTGTTAAGTACTGTTTTGTGCTTCATGTCACTTATTTTCTTCAGATCAGTGCTCTCATATTTCATAAGAAGAGAAGCTCTACTCAACTTTAACACATACAGAATTCCACAGGGCAATTAATTTAAAAGGCAAAGCTACTAAGGAGACATAAATAAATGATTGATTCTGTTAAACTATAGCATCAGAGAGTATCACAGATCAAAGAGGAAACTACTTATCTTCTAGAAGCACACTATTAATTACTGCTGATTCATGACAATGCAGTTGACTTTGTCAGGTGAGCCATTTCTAAAGATACGGGCAAATTTGATTTTACCAGATAGCTCTTTGCTTTTGGCTTCACCCAAGCTCAAAGGTTAGGAGTGGCAACAAAAGAAGGCACAACCTCCTAAATTGTTGGACTTGGAATGGGGAGATGAACTTTCTGAAGCTGACTAGATTTGTGAGTTTGGGTGATACTTTCTGCCCCTTCAAAGCTCAGCTTGCCCAATAGCAACCAATTCTGGTTTTGCTGAAGAGGCTGGGAATACCAAAAGGTACTGAAAAAATTCTCAAGCATGTTGCCCTTCAAGAGATGATTTAGTTGTATCAAGACTTAGTCCCAAGTCTGCAAGCAATCTCTTGAGTTGCCCCTTTCTTTATATTAAACCAAACTTGAACATCACCTCTGAAAAAATACATATTTCTGTGTTAGAAATCTAGAGCTAAAATTTAGCTGTTCTTAAGTAAACCTTACTTGCATACCAATTAAATTACCCAAACCTTATTTATTTAGATAGTACAATGGTCAAAACAAAGAAAGAATTTTAAATCCAGAAACTAACAGAACAACTGTTATGAGCAAACAAAATATCCAAAATATGATGAGGTCATTGATTATTATGTCCTCTTCAGCGAACAGTAAATAAATGACAGCATGAACTCCCATTTGGCTCAGCAACTGAAGTAAGCTTCGCTCAGCCCAGTAGCTGTGAAATGATCATTGATTATAGGGGATCAAACTCTTTGCTATCTCACTGATATCAAAGCAGAGAGATTAATCACAGACTGCAATCCAGAGAAAATTGTCACAAGACCCATCACTGCTTTTGATCTATGAAGGCTAGATTTACCTTTTGCAGCTTCCACTGATGAGGTTGGCAGAACAGCTTGGACTCAGATGAATATGTCCATGGTAGTTTTACTAAACCCCTCTAAGAAATCTTACTCATTCCATAAAACTTTTCAAAGCCTTTTTGGAAATATGAAATGCTTTTTAATCTTTATTCAGCTTAATTCAGTTACTTTGAGAGGCGGTCTATTCACTAAAGTACAATGAGATCAGACCTGTAATTATAGATCAATCACAGGGCTACTGGAATGACTTGAAAACAGCATTTCATTACATGCTGTAAAGCAAAATAAAATTAACCAAATGATGATTATCATCTCCTATTACATGTGACATATTGAGCTAACTTTCCAAATTTCTGCCACAGCAACCGCACACAGGTGTAGCCAGGATTTCCAAAAGATTATACAGGATCCAGGGGGATCACATCGATTAATTATTTTTTTTAACAATAAATTTCTTTAAAATAAGCACACTGTAGGGTTTACTGATGAAATTTCCTTTTAGACAAAGACTTTAAAGTGGGAAAGATAATTAAGGCCCTCAGGAATACATAAATATCTCTGGGACCAAGGTCCCCTGATAGATAAAATTACAGGCAACAAACTTCAGATCTCCTATTTTAATTCCTAATAAATTTTGCATGCTGAGCTTGAGGCCTAATTTTTTTTTTGCCCAAAGTCATCATATAACTCTATTATCATACCTAGAAAAGCACTATATTCCTGGCAAGTGAACAGTTATCATTTCATAGCCTGTGCTTTCCTGCCTCCTCTGGGCACTGTATCATTTTTATCTGACAAAATCAAGACTTCTCTCACATCAGCAACTTGCATTGTTAGGCTTTGTTATCGATACTTTCCTACTAGAATGAGAAATAACTTTATTGAAAACATTCATTCTCTTTGGCAAGAAATAAAAGACACAGCACAGTTAGTGCTGCTAGTGGCATGAGCTCATGAGTTCTCTGTCACTCTGACACATCACTTTCTTCAAAAGGGCAGCAAAATATTGGCAACCCTAGACTATCATATTTTTTAACACACACACACACAAAACTGTTGATATTTTTCCCACAGAAAGGAATTAATATTGCTTGTAGTCATACCTTGTTTCATGTTATTTTTTTTAAGACCAGATGACTTTTTTTTTTTTTCAAAACCAAAACTCTTTAAAGACCACAGCATCCTCACTGCATTTGGAATCTTGTAGATGATTCTGTTCTATGCAGAAAGATATCTCTTCTATAAAAAGGACAATAATGAATAAACTGTTCTTAATCATTTAGTTTTCTGTGCTGAAGTCCTTCAAAATCCCAAAGCATTCCCAAGATGAAAAAATGCAAAAAAAAATATGCTCTACATGTTCTTTTATTTGATATTTTTGTGACCAACTTACAGCAAACGGATTTAACTACATTGTCAGAAAGGATGAAGCTCCACACTTCATTAAATTATTCCAGGTTGGTTGCCAGAAAGAATCAAGAAGACAAAAGCAATTTTTTGAAAACATATTTTAATGTTATTTTTAGTTCTGTTTCCCTCTGCTCCATATTTCAGGAGATATTGTCAAACTAGCCCAATAAAACCTTATAAAAAAACAACACAATAGGGTCCTACTTGGAAAAGAATTTGCTATCAGTAATGATACAGTAGGACAAGTAAAAGTAGGACAAGGGATTCTGTATCTTCTTTTACAGAAACTGGACCAAAACCTTAAACATACAGTCAGTATTAAGCTTCTGTTTTCAATTTAAATGTCTTGTTTTTATAAGAAGTCATTTACAGTAAATATTGCTGTATAAACATTAAGAATACAAACTATTCCTCTTCCATTTTCCTTGTTTTCTTTTTCTTTAAATAGCAATTCAATTAGTCTCTGCAATGAAACTAAAAATGAAGATTAACCAGGGTCTTACACCCTTGATGGCTTTACAGGATTCTATCTAAACCCCCCTGGGCATTTCAATGATAAGCCTTCACAAGACTCTGGGGAAATTATTCTGGTTGTTGTTTCTGTACAAAGTAGAGAATAGAAATCCTGGACAGCCGATTGACTCTGACTGCACATCTCATACTAGACAATCCTAATTCTCAGAGAGATTTTCAAAGAGAGAATATTGACTTACTGTCCCTATGTTGCAAACCAACAGGATGTAAAACATAGAACAAATTACGAGAAGGAGTTTATATCTGAGGCCAGATAAGGAGATACAGAATAAAGGTGATCCTAAAAAATCTTAATTTAATTTTTTTTTCATTTGTTTGCATCTTTTTCATTCAGAGTAGTCTGACTGAAAATGTTCTGACTTATCACATGCTTGTCATCATATTTTTTATTCCTCAAAAAGGGTTTATTGCAGAGCCCTGAGAGATGTATTTGAAAAATCCTCAAAGGCAGTATGAACACTGTTAATCTGAAAAGAAAAATGTAACTAATTCAGATCTTTAGCCAAACTCCTCCACTGGGTCCATAGCACTGGTCTCAGATTAGCAGCTGACCTAAAGTTTCATTTTATTTATTTATATATTTATTTACTTTGGCTTTTGTGCAGAATTGTTGTTTAGTAATACTGTCCCAAAGAATAAATATTGGCATAACTCTGGCTTTTGATCCAGTGCCTGATGTTTTGTCTTATGAATTCATTTACTTGCTTTATTTTATTTTATTTTATTTTATCTTATTTTATTTTATTTTATTTTGACAGCAGGATGCTTGAAAAAGAATTATTATTTTTAAGAGATTATTTTAAATGTAGACTGGCCATGTTCTCAAAGGTTGCATTACTTTACATGTTCTCCAGTTGACAGCATGGGAATATTTTCCGTAAGCTTAAATGTGATCTTTGTTGTTTTCAGGTGTTTTTGATTATTTCAGTTATGCCAAGTCAGGATTTTTATACTTTCCATTGGCCACAGCTTTATTTTAAAGTCAATAATGCAACCAGCTACAACAAAGAGCCTACCTGTAGTGTTCTAGTAAGAGTTCTTAAGATGATTCATAGTGTCATTACAGTTTGTGTTTTAGGTTGTCCATGGCACAGCTACATCATCATTGTTGTTACAAAAAAAAAAAAAAAAAAGCATCCTGTCATAAATTAAGAATTAATCTTTTCAGCTTTGACATCACACCTGATTCAGTCCCAGAGTAAAAATGGCTGTTATTTTAAAAGCACTTAAACTCTTTACATAACATACCAGATACTTGCCAAAACTGAAATTAGTACCCTAGCCATGAGAGCTGTGACTAGTCACCACTAAAATACTGTCATTTCTGGCAGTTGTACGGAAACAGCATCCTAGATTTAGCTTGCCCTAGAGCCAATGCCTAAAAAGATCTTTCTGCAGTGATGAGAGAATTCCAGCTTTGGTCTTAGCATGCATCCACAGAATGTAAATACACATCAGGAAACTACCAAAGTAGGGTGGACGAGACAGGCAGAAAAGATTAGGATTTCTTACCTTAAAAATGGGGATGAGTAAGGACATTGTAAATATATATGAAAATAAAGATATTCAAAAGACAGCACATCTGCGCATCTCAAAATAATAATAATAATAATAAAACCAAACAAACTAACAAACAAAAAAATACAAGTCTGACAAATACAGAAAAATAAGAACATTTTTCTCACAGCCTGTCAGTAGAAGATGAAATTTTGCCATAGGAAATCTTTGAAGCCAAGAGCTTAGCAGAGTGGGATGTTTCTATGGATAGCAAAACATCCAGATTTACTATTCTTGTTAAAATTCTTGCCAGAAGTAAAGCACTTGACAGTAAGAGCCCTAACAAATAGAGAAAGGTGAGGTCTACTGTGGGAATAGGGTAGAGTAGCTACCTCTTGGGCTTTACCATTCCCCAAGGCATTGGGGCCAGGCCACAAGGAGAAGGAAAGTTTTCCTCTCCAAGGAAAAGGAGAGTGAAAGAGATGAATCTTGGGTCTGATCAAATCTGGCAGTTTCAGTCTCTCTAAATTTTACACAGTAACTGTCCACACTAAGCATGGTTCTAGCAAATGCTTTCTAGATCTAACGTTAATGGTCAGTAACAACCATAAACCTTTAAAAAAATGCTAAGTATATAAATAAATAAAAAATAATTAATTCCCCAGTTTGAAGATGTGTGGAACATCAACATTACAAAAACCCTGTTACTTCTGCCAGAGCTGCCAACCACTGTGAAAGCACCTAGGAATTACGTATCAGAGGTCATGACAGCACTGGAAATGGAGAGAAAATAAAATTGTTTATATCAAAGAGCAACTTTTTGGACTAAAAAAAGTTTAGAAAAGGCTCAAATGTGGCCCTCCTTTGAATAAGTCAGCACGAACTACTGCAGAGGTCTTATCTAGCACCAATTAAAAGACGAGTAGCACAAACCAGTATTTTGAGAAGGGACACTTGAAAACACTAACTAATGGTTAAAACAAAACAGTAACATAACATTAGTCACCAATGGATTCCATACCAGAGGAAGTGCTTAGCACAGCATTATTTTTTTTAGGACTGTAGTTTCCTTTCTGGAGACATAAAGTGAAGCTTTTTGACTTTGAATCTATCTGCTCAGACTGCATAACCTTCCAAGCACTTTCCTGTCCACCCTGGTCAGGCAGTTGAGAACTCAGTACACAGCACATACACAATCTCTTGCCTAAAAACATCTTCACTTTCTTCTCACATTGATTATTTTGATAAACTTAGGGTTTGACCCAATATACAACTAAGTTTAGGATTTTTCTTATTTTCATCAGTAGATTCATTTCAACCAACAGAACAATTCTTTGTCTACATCAGGCATAAGTCTCTCTGGAGCTGAAGGCACCTGACATAAAGCAATGGGACTTGTCCAAAGTAAAAGAGAGGCAAAAAGGGAGGGAAAGAACAAAGATTCTGCAAGTAGTTGCTATTGGCATTAATGAAATCTGGCCTCCTAAAAATCTGTATACCTTCTTCCACAATCTTCATTCATCTTTCCAGCAGCTTCCCCACGCCTTTAATCCCTCATCTTAAAATGTCCATTTTTCTCCTGCCTAAACATGCACACAACCTTAAGCACTGCCCTGTATTGTCTAATACTTTCCTCTCCAGTTTCACTGAATGGAAATACAAATGATGCCAGCGGAAGTGGTGAGACTCTTCTTGCTATTCTCTCAGAGCAGCGTGTAGAATGGGGAAGTAGTTGGCATTTGGCAGCTAATTGGCATTTCTTCACAAAACTTGTGAAAGGGTAATATTTGAGACAAATTTGATTGATATTGGACAATAAGTTGAAAGGTATTTTAAGGGGCAGATGGTGTTGGACAGATTTTTTTTTGTATTTAAGAACAAATCTAGATTTCTTACGGCAGTGCTCACTGAAGTGCCTGTCTCCTCCACACTATTCAGTGAGGACAGCAGCATTTATTTACTGAGCACTGATGAAACCCTGCTCTGATGGAGTAATTATTAATTTCCTTTAGGCTTCTCCTCTTCTGTCATCATTGTAACATCTGACAGCTTTGCCAATATTAACTATTATTTTCTTTATGAAACTTCTATGAAGTTTGCGAGTGGTATTTCCCATCTTAACCAGATATAACGCAGAGTTTAAGTTAAAAGTATCTATAACTAGCAGATTCCTAAATTAGTGCCTGAATTTTTCATGACATTTAATATTATACAGCACTTCACACATACAAAGCAGAGCTCCTAGCAACTTTACAGACACAGTTAACTGTTCAAAGTCTCTGTAAAGCAGACCCCACACTTACAAACTGGAAATGTGAAAAAATGAAGAACTTGTGGATTCCATTCATGAAAGATTTAAGTGACTTGCCCAATAATAATAATAAATAAATAAATTAATAACATTCTGGGAAAGAAAGTAGAACAGCCCCAAACTCTCCATAACATTCTTCACCTGTGTTTCTCTTCCTTTGTCTCAGCCTCAGTTTTATTCCATCAGTATAATTTGTTTGGGCCTATTGATGAGAAAAGATTATGCATTAATTATCTTTTCCCACATCCTTAAATATTTATACACTGCAACAAGACAAACCTTAGTATTTTAGTTTAGTTTAGTGTTACAATAAACTTAATGGAGCATGCATGAGGTGTGTTTTTTTTTCCCTTAACAGTTATTATACCACTTCTCAGCTGTGATAAAAGGGACCAGTATGCAATAAAACATAAAAAAGACCCTAGGCTTTGGTGTTGTTTTTGTTTTTGTTGTTGTTGTTATTTGTTTGTTTATTTTTAAGACCATGCTGTTTATAAGGACATTAAAAATTGCTGGGTCATTCTCTGGGCAGCAGTAGTTATAGGTTGCCATTTTATGCTCAAAAAAAAACCCCACTTTGGAATTCAGACAATTTCTATGGCAACTTGGCAATTAAAACAGCAGTTCACAAGTTGCTGGTGTCCTCTGCTCAAAAAGAGTTCTGGGTGCACCTGGAAACTAAGTGTCCACTTATAGAGCTAAGAGTCAACAAGCAACTTCTTCCACACTTTTTCACCTCTTTTACAACTTGTCACTATATAAAGTGCCTGCAAGACTTTTCCCCACAAGTACATCAGTACAGATGCAAAATAAATCCATTGAGTTCAAAGAGGCTCAGTGATAAGAGCACAATTCCAAATAACTTTACACAGAAACAGAATTTGTTGTCTGGGCTAATACTTAATGAACACATGAAATTTAAGAAAATTGTTGAAGTTGCATTACTTCAGGTGAAGAGACGTTTACAAATCTGTTTGATTCCACATTTCATGTTACAGTGCAGCAAAATACCACATGCAATAAATACAATCCTTTATTAATCTCATGCAAAAGTTCATGATAAAAATTTCACCAAAAAAGTGCCTTTCTGCATTCTGGTACTTCCCCTCATCTTCAGGTTCTTACTTGCCAATTTAGAAGACTGTCATTTTTTTTAATGTTATCTATTCTATCTATTTTATTATCTTATTATTTTATCTATTTTATTTATTTCATTATTTTTATCTATTTTAATGTTATCTTCAGGTTCTTACTTGCCAATTTAGAAGACTTTTTTGTTTTTAATGTTATCTATGTTGTTTTTCATGTTTTGTTGGACTGCGTCATCCCTGGAGATGTCAGGCTTCTTTCCTCATCACAGGCATTTCTGAAAGATGCCAACTCCTCCATTTCACATAAAAATCCATGCTAAGTTGTTGTGGTTTAGCCCGTCTTTGGCTTAGTGTAAGCACTGCTCTGCAACAATTAAAACATCAGCATCTTATCAACATTATTCTCATCCTAAATCCAAAACACAGAATTATACCAGCTAATAGGAGGAAAATTAACTCTCTTCTAGCCAAAACCAGGACAGAAATACACGTCAACCCTTCCAGAATTTATAGCTATGAGTAATGCTAGCTACTGTCTTGGAAAACCCTAGCTGGGCAAACAGGTCTCCAAGTTAACAGGCTGCAACTGAAGAGTCAGCCCAACAAAGATCTGCAACAGAGCTGTTACATTCCCAGTCCAACAGGCAAAAGGAGAGAAAACAGCATACACTGATGAAGGAATTGTATGCGTTTCACTGTTTGAAGTGTATATACAAGTTTTACCTTCTTAAGCACTTCATCTCCCTGCCCTCCCCAAATTCCTCTTATATTCTGAATCCAGCTGGTAACTCAATCACTGCATTAGGGAACTTCTGACATGGGCACTGGCATATATTTAAAGATTGAAATGATACCAATTTCCAAAATCATAGACAAAAGGAAGAATGATTACTCTTGTTGAAAGCCATCAATATTTCTAATGTGCAGATGGTTTTATTTCCTGTGAGGGAACAGCATTTTACACTTTCCTGCACTCTCCATCAGTAACAAAGCATGATGGAAGGAAGGCTGGTGAAGCTTTGCACTTCTTGTCGTATACCAAAGTTATAAATCAGACTAAATAAAATGAGATCCTGAACTTAGAACTTTAAGTTCAATAACTCTTCCAGCCCCAAATTACTTTAACTGATTTTTTTTTTTTTAAATCAGCCGCTTCATATGTGAGATTATTTGTGCAAAACTCCCTGCCAAGTGGGAACATGCAAATTTGCTTGTCTTGCTGCAGCATCTGAGGTTGAAAGGTGTAAGTATACACCTGTTAGGTATGTTTGATAGTCACACTGGCTGTGGCTTTTTGCATTAGGTTTCAGTTCATACAGTTACTGCTTTGGAATAATCAGAAAGTAGCTCTAATCTGCCAGACTGTAATAGGGACCTGCAGTACAGGGGTATGTGGGAAATATCGCTGATAAGCTGCTGCAGTTATTACCTAGAAAAATCAATTATCTGCTCTGAGGTAACAATAGTCTCCTGGATAGATGAGAGAAAAATAGCAGCAGAAGAGGATTAATGGAGCAGTTAGTATAGTGTTGATTAGGCCTATGGCTTTTGGGTCTCAGTCTGGATCTGGCTAAAAGTAAGTAAAAGTCAACCCTACCCAAATAACAACCTAATAGATTTTTTTCAGTGATAAAAGGAGCAGACCCTGCATAAAAACAAACAGACAAGCAAAACAAACAAACAAACAAAAACCAGTGACCAAGGTATCTGCGATATTTTATGTAGTTCTGTAGTTCACTGTCTCCCAGAATATTAGTTTTACATGAAATAAGCCATGGAACTGCATAAAGTTTTCCTGCCATTCTCCCTGCTTCCCTCCACCATTAATATGAACCACTTTGAAGGTGAAAACCTTGTCCATTAGGCAAAAATTAAGAGTAGAAACTACCAGCATAATGATTCGGAGCGAAGGACATACAGACAACGTTTCCCCAGACAGAAAGGACACCTGAGGATCAGGTATTTAACTTAGGTTTGTTTGAACTTTTGCAAAGCGTAGAGGAAATCCAGCCCTTAGCACTGGCTGCTTTGCCAGTTCACAAACTCGAGGAATTCAGATGATCTCACGCTTTCCAACAGAGTGGGTGGTTATAAAGAAAAATATAAACTGTGGCGGTGGCCTTTTTCTCTTACCAAAGGATGAAGCCTTTCAATGTTTTGCACAAGGCCGAACAGTCGTTTGTGACTTAGCATAGACATTTAAGACCTGGAAATGGGGAGGAACTACACCAGGCACTAGTACATGCTGGGTTACAGCATGTACTAACATTTACTTTCACATGGATGTGTTGAAGCTGAGACTCAATATTTGCTAAACTCTTCCACTTGCTACTCCTCACATTAAGAATCAAGCAACTAGTACCAATACAGCACATAACAAACTGCAGCAGAAGACCAAGCAACATGGTGGTAGGATCAGCAAACAGACAAATTAATCAGATGGTAAAAAAAAAAAAAAAATCAAAGCAGCTGCAACCAACCTGCAAATGAACAGCTGATACTCCAGCTGAAATGCAGCAATTACTTCAGAAGCCATTGCAGAGGGATATAGGCTTCTTCCTCTGCAGACAGCCAAGACCAGCAAAGCACTCCAGACAATGTGGCATGAGCCAGACACTTTCTTGGTCCCGGTCTCAAACCTGCAGCCTATTCCAACTCTAGTTAGCACCAGCCTTCAGCTTGTACATTGCATCTTAGTGATATTAGTGACATTATAATTAAAAAACTAAGCAGAGTAAGAATATGAAACAAGATACTAGCAGTGTTGAAAACCACACGCCAGGAAAGCACTTAGAAATCTATTCAACTGCAGCACTCACATTGCAATGAAAAGGTTATATTGCAACAAGAAAGATGTTGATATGCCTGGATAAAGCATAAAAGTATGCATTTTGATGTATCTAGGTCAAAACAAATCAGAAGCATTAAGCATATACCAGACTAACTTTGGTCAAAGTTAGTATTCAAAACTCAAACTGTTTCCTGAAATTGTCAAGCTACAATGTGTGGTAGTATCCAAAACAGTGCTACATGGTATATGCTTACAACATATTGAAATTAATTTGGAGACAATATATAAGGGACTAATTTATTTAGCCCTATTCACTATCTATTTGCATCAATGACACTTAAAACACTTAAATATATTATTCATTAGACTCTAAAAGCAGAGACTCAGAAGTGATTCCTTTACACACTCCACAGATGACTTCAGTAGCAGAGGCCTGGGAACAAGGCTCAAACCAAGTCTTTCATGCTATGTGTTGTTTTATTTAAGTGAAGCGCTGTCCCAGCCATTCATAAATTACTGATGCCTTGTACTCTCCAGTCCATCTGTTCCTGCAGGGCTGAAAGAGGGAAGGTGTTCACTGATTCATAGGCCTTTCAGCTTTTCCAGATCTCACCTTTTATATTTATCCCATGCCCTCACAATGTAGACCAGAGGAAGAAAACGTGGATGTGGATTTGCAAAAGGAAGTGCAGGTCTTCAGTTTAGCCTCAGTAAATGTTTAAGAACAATATTACTATGGAATCCATATCCTAACTGTAATGAGCAAGTGGCCCAAATATTAACCAGGATCTGTTACTCATGTTTTGAGCATCCACGAAAATCCCCAGGGTCCTGGTAAGAAATACCACAGAGCCAGTAATGTGCTGATGCAGATCACAGGGGTGTGTAGAAGGAGGTAAGAAAAACAGTTTATTCCAAACATCCCCATTAACTGTCTACAGAAGAAATGGAAAGAGGTGGAGCAAGATATAAGCAAGCACTGGCTGTGTAGAAAAAAAAAAAAAAAAAAAAAGAGGATTTCACAAGTCTCTAGAACTGCCAGGGGGAAATTTCTATTGCACAGAAAAATAAATACATAAATAAATAAAAGAAATCAGAAGAAATCAGGCAAGATTTCTCTGCAATACAGACAATTAAGTTTTGCCACCCACAAGCTGAGGGACCGGGTATGTTCCTCTTATGAATGTGGGGGCAGAAGAAATAACAACTGCTGCATACCAAAGGACACAAGATCCTCCCACCTAGTGCCACACTACACTGAACTCCAGACTCCACAGCAACCCACCCAGGTTTAAAATCTATTAATTTCGTGGGAGCTGGGTGTCCATGTCTCTATGGGAAACCTGAAGTTTAAAGCTTTGTGCAAATTAGGTGGGTTGGTCCATTTGTGCTGGATAATAGCACTCTGCTCCTTGGCTGAGTGAAAAGTATATGTGAGAAGATGCCAGGAAATGTTATTTCTTTCTTGTTGGTCAATTCCCAATCATGTTCAATTCTGGAATTTTTGCAGCTGGATAAAGACTGATTTTTTTTTGATAGCAATGTACATTTTTCATTTCATATTTTTGTTTAATAAAATGGAATTAAAGTAATGTAAAATGCAACTTCATACTGAGAAAGAACATACCTAGAACTTCTTAAACAGGGAAAAGAGTTTTCAGGCCTTTCCTTCCACTGTCATTTTATCAGTATAAAGCTCAATCATTTGTAGGGATGTGGTAGTGTACTTCACATGATAGTAATGCAGACGCAGTTCAGCAGCTTGTGCAAGTACACATTTATAAGGTTAAAGGAAGGCATTTATAGCCTTTTAATGTTTGAAATGATAGCTTCTGTTTAACATCAGTTGTAGTTTTCATCGAATCACTACATTGTGCTTTTCACTGCTGCATTCTTGCTTCCTTAGGAATCACATTGTCTGCGATTTAGGCAGTTATATGTTGCCATGGATGATGCTATATGAAGAGGCAGCATCATAGTGAGAGTGGTGGGTAGCTTTCAGCCCTAGGCTGTTGTCTTTCTCCCCTTTCTTCTTTCTGTTGTTTTACTTTTCTGTCTTGGTTTTGCTTGCTTGGAAAGCCCTGTGGTATGTGTTCAGAAAAGACTTCAGTGATCTTTTCAAGTTTATCAAAAGTTCTTCTACAGTAAGAATAATGCTCAACACAAACTAAATAAATTGTGTCCTCCCACAAGTCATCAAGTGATGCTCTTTCAGTGGCTGTATTTACCTATGTCACATATTCCTCTTTTTTCAAATCTTCATCAATACTTTTTCCTAATCCTCGACAATGCAGTGTCTCACCCCCTTCTTTTAAATTAAAGCTTTACCCCTTTGTCCTGTGTCTTCTTTATGTTGTTTTAGATGGCCTTCCCTTCTCCTATCCCATATACATGGTAGAATATCCCAAGTTGGAAGGGATCCACAAAGATCATTAAGTCCAACTCGTGGCTCCACTTCTCCTCAGAAGCAGATGCTGGAACCATGTTTTATTAACTACATGCTTACACTACAGAAGGGCTTCCGTTACCTTTGATGTCACATATTATGAATGCTTTCTTCATCCTCTAATGATGTGATACCAAGGCAGAAAGACATATGGTTCTCTCCCTGATAGAATAATAGAACCAAATCTGAAACATTTTATGAACAGACAGGCCAAACCTTTACTATGATTAGTAGAAAGAAGGGAGTTTAGAAACTTTGGATGCGGAAATGATGACCCAGGCCTGGAGGATGTGTCTGAATATGCATATGTCCTTGGACATGTAAATGACTTCGCTTAATATGCATGCCCAAATTGACTATTGACAAACATATGAAGAACCTGAAAGACCACCAGTACAAACAAATGTGCATAACTGCTTTAACGAGTTCCGGGAAATAGTGTGGATATATTATTTATTTTTATTTTTTTTAAATTAAATGAATATGTATGTTTTGATTGTAGCCTGGACAATTCATTGTGCAGGCTAGGTGGAGCGATCTCCTATGTGTCCAGTGCCACAATTAAAGAATGCCTGCTTTCTAAAACTCCAAATTGAGTCTTAGACAGTTTCTTTGAATGACTTTTATGGTAACTGATTAATATAGGGTTAAAACCAGAGTGAGCATCCCTAGGAACTCAAAGATCTTCTTCCTCATTTATTTATAGGTATAAATAATATTTCTTATACTGATTATTCTGTGAAAAAGACATTCTCCCTTCTTTGATTTAATTAGCTAATGCAGAGCTGAAGGTTGTCCAGCAGACACACAAAAAGATGCATCATCCTTCCTGAAATTAAAGAGCTGTGGGGGCAGGTAAACTGAAATTTGTTTACAATAACTAATTACTCTTCTTTTTGACATATCTGTTGTGAAGTTGTCAGTTTCTTTGGAATATAGCTGAGGTCATTTCAAAGTTAGCAGTTACTTTCTTATTAACTGATAAATAGGTGTTTATGGATTGCTTACTGGATAGCAGTTTTATTATCTATTTTCAATCTTTTTGTTAAAATTTATTTAAATTCCTTGTTGCAAGCTTATGGAGTGCCTGTACAATCTGTTTGCATGCTGGAGGCAAAAACCTCCTCAAAAAAAGCCAACTGTGGCCTGGTTATTTAAAGATACTCAGGCAGTGAAGCAGTTGTATATACAGTTATACTGGATATTGCTGCTAACCTGAGGCACTTGTCACCCTTATGATGCATCATATGGCTAATTTGCAGACATGGTCTGCAGCAGAAGTCCTAAAAGATCCTTTAGGATTTGAGTCCAAGAGGTGATACTATCCTTTGTAAGGGAGAGCTTCCATTGTTAATTGCTTTAAGATTCATTTTCAGCCTGTCCCTGGTTGTTGGTTCTGTTGTGGCCTGTTGTCTTCAGCAGAAGCTTTCCCATTCATGTGTGAATTCATTCTTGCATAAGGAATATATACAGTCTCTCAAAGAAGATAGAAAACCTCCCTGTGATATATGTAAGCCTTGCATCAAGCCCTGAGCTCTTTCCTGACAGGTTTCTTGGTCATTGCTGCCTGGGGTCCTTTGGCAGGCTTGGAGTCCTGTGAGAATGTAGGACTCTCTCAGTCTCTGAAACAGGGAAATCAGTGAGGGTCATGGAGGACATGAGAAGGACTGATGTAATCACTCAAAAGTAGTGAATAAAAAGGCCAGAGCCATTTAGTAGTTGCCCTGTCAATAGCTGCTTGGCTGATGAAAAGCAAGAGGGAGAACTGGAAGGCTTTGGCTTTAGTACAGTAGAGAGTCAATGTTCATGCTATTGTTTTCCAAGAGATGAGGCTTTTTAGTGCAATTGGTCATGAATAACACAAACATCAAAAGGGGGAGATGGGTGTTAGCGGATCCTCTTGAATGGGTCTCCCCAGGCATCTGGAATTCACTCGAAGAGTCTACTCTTATTTAATGCAACAAGAGTCATAGAATCATTAAGGTTGGAAAAGATCTTCAAGATCACCTAGTCCAACTGTCCCCCTGCCACCAATATTGCCCACTAAACCATGTCCCTAAGCACCATATTCAACCTTTCCTTGAACACCCTCAGGGATGGTGACCACCTCCCCAGGCAACACGTTCCAATGCCTAACCATTCTTTCTGAGAAGAATTTAATGGTACCTATATATCAGCTCGAGCTGGGTTCCTCCAAAGAGGTATCCCACTCAAAACTTTCACTGGGTTCTTATACCCATACAATCTTCATTTTGCCAACTATAGTCCAATCAGTTCTCAATACATATACATTATGTTCAGTCAGATTGGTGGTTCTTTGTTGCAGGGCAGGATGGCTTCTGTTATCTCCCAGGTTCTTGGGACAGGCTCTTACCTGGTGCCATCCTTGGTTAGTCCATCACCCCTTCCTCATTGGTGCCACCCAGGTCCCCACACAATGCCACTCCCTGTTGCTCAATCACCACTACATACCAGGTTCAGGTGATACCACTCAAAGAGCTCATACTGCGACCTAAGGCTTCACTAAATTTACTCTACTAATATGAAAGAATAGCTACCTGAATTCCTTACATACCAGTAGCTTGTTTCCCTTTCATGGGAGATGTATGGTATATCTGACAAGGAACGGGCCTCCTTCAGAACAATTCTCACTGGCATGAGTCAACCCTTTCGTATTTCTACGCAACAGGATGTGTTTGCAGGCAACATCCTCAAGTCCTTGCTCACATACTATGTGACACTTCAGTGTCAAAGAAATCCTTTGAAGTGTATAAAATGCTTTTTTACTCACCTGTACCTCATTCTTTTGCCAAGAGAAGCAAATCAAAGGAAAACAATGTATAAAATAAACTTTAACACAGTTTCCTCCTAAAAAAAAAGAAGTGTCAGAAGAGCCAGGTAATGCATGGAAGACTTTGCTGGGACTACTGAGGTAGTGTAATGCTTAAATGGTGCTGCTGTGATGAGTAATAGAATAAAGCTCTAAGACACACAAGATAATCAAAAGTGGTAGAAATGATCCCTTAAGAGTCCATTGTTAAATCATCAACTTCCTATCATTATCATCTCATCCTGTGGCTCACCAGCAATCTTGCCTAAAGCTCTTTTTACTGATATGATATGCATGTTGAAATGACAGCAATGAGTTTATGTAGCTAATTAGAAGTCTGGGTACTTTTCAGGATTTGGGATTTTTCAGTTTCATCCTCTTTTTTATATGGACAGCTCACAAAAATGTCAAAACTCAATAAAGTATTAATAGATGGCCTTTCTGGAATGGAACCTCAGAGAGAAAAACAACAAGCCCCCACCCCCCCAAAAAAAACAAACGAGCAAACAAACAAACAAACAAACAGAATATATATATAGAACCCTGATTTATCTGCAAGTAGGATTGACAAGAAATAAGTGATCATTTGTAATCTTGTCATTGATGGGTTAAGAATAGGCCACGGTGGATGTTTCTTTTCTTCCATTTTCTTCTTTCATCTAGTTTAGTTTACTTTTTATTGTGAAATGAATATATGTTATGGTTCTATTTCAAATACAACACACAGAAACAAAAGCAAACATTATCTGATAGTTAACATAATAAAAGCAGAACATCTTTTCTATTTTATTAGCTATTTCCAAATCAGTTTCAGCCATGTATTCCTGTTGATTAGTGAGGGTGATGGGTGACATGAGAAGGTTTGATGGCATCACTCAGGAGTAGTGAGTAAAAAGGCCAGAGTGATTTGGTAGTTGCCCTGTCAATAGCTGTTTGGCTGGTGAAAAGCAAGTTTCACACTTTTTTTTTGTGACTTCAAAAATAGGATTACAATTTTGGATCAATGTATTTTTTTTCTTGAAATCTCTTGAGTGGGAAAATAAATGACAGGATTTTTATCTTGCCATGAACTGTGATCTCCAAAGAACTTTAAGTATATGGAGAGAATGACCAAGTTTAATGAGATTATTATATTTTGATGCTGCATCCAAATGGAAAGCATTTTTCCACCATGACTAATCACAAGTCATTCACTTCTCTTAGGAGTCTTCAGTTTGGATAGCAAAGCAAACAGAAGCGATCTACCATCCATTTAGACTTCTGAATAATCAGGTAGATTTTCAAAAGTGCTGAGTATTTCCTGGTGGACTTCATTCATATGCCTAAATATTTTCCAGAGAGCCCAGTGCTTGCAGCCCCAATGGAGAATGAAAGAAAATGACCATTTATTTTCGCAGGGCATTTTGAAAACCTATCACCTTTATTTTGTTGGCTAACGAAGAACTGAGATCCTTTGGAGATCTATCCAATGTGGGTTTTTAAGACTTGGGAAAATTTGACTCTGTTCAAATCTGTATTTAATTTGTATGAAGTTGGACCAGTTTTTCTTGTCAAACTTAAGAAATAATTCTGTGACACAGGTGGATGTTTTTCTGTGTTGATATTTAATGAGGGAATAGAAGTAGAAAAGACTGAGGGATCTTGTGATACACACCAGTATTAAAACTATTGTCATCAAAGTGACACTAATTCTCAAATTTGCATGTAAATCCACGCTATCCATCATTACAGAGTTTACATGAAGCAGTGAGCAGCTGCATTTCCAGATTAAATAAGTAGGCTGCAGGCATGTTGAATGTTTTGTGGTGATGGTGAGATATAAAAGACTGGTGATGTTGATTGCCATCTTGGAAAAAAACATCCCTTGAGAAGATCTGAGGTTTCATTTTTGAGTGTAAACATTCACCTCTGCAGTAGCACCAGTTTTGCTATGGCAAAGCATGTACATATTCCAGTAAGCAGGTTTCCAAAATTATATCTTTAGTACATACCTATCCCATTAGCACAGTCACCTTGTCATTTGTATCCCTGTAATGATCACTTCTGAAACATTTACACCCTGTGTTTGGCTGGCTGGTTGCTGCTTACTCAGAGGCAAGATTATTGATTGCAGGCGCTTATTAAGAAAGTATGAAGTAATAAGCCATAAGAGCTGTTGCTAATTCAGGAGGCAAAGCTGGCAATTATATAAGGATCAGGGGGATTATTATATACAGGGCCTGGGTAAATATGACTGATTGCTGTGGCAGTGCTGCGATGACTGTTTGAATTAAAATGTATCATTATTGATTTTTTGTTGTTTCTTATTGCATTTTAAATCTACATCTTTTTAATGCAAACAGCCTATTCTACCCTGGAGCTAGAATATGCTACTGTAGTTTACTAATGTATGAATACCTCTCTGTTACAGTATTTTCATCTCTTGGTACAGGCTTTTGTTTCTTATTTTTCACTCTATTGCTACTTTTTGAATGAGAAACAAATCACGTAACTGCCTCTTCCTTTGTTGCCACTGTCACACTGCCTTTAAGGAGTTTTCCTCTAGTTATGAAAATACAATGAGGTGTTTGAAGGAATAGGTTTTTATTGTTATTATTATTTCTAGAGACATTTTTTATTTTCTTTCTTGTTTGACTTTTAGATCTCCCATGAATTGACCCTCATTTGAAATGAAAAAAAGCAAAACAAACAAACAAAAGAATACTTCAATATCAGATTACTTTAATATTGAATCAGTTTGTTTCAAGTTGCTTTCTGATAGTTGCTTGAGCTTTCATTAGGGTTTATCTGCAGATATTAAACATATTGTTTTATTTTAGATTTTTTTTTTTCTGTTATGGATTGTGCTGTTCTGTGATCTGAAGAAGCTCTCTGAAGAAGAGAACAGAAAAATATTATAGGTAATAAAAAGGAGCCAACTGAGGAAACCGCATGTGCTTAATTTTAAGGAGATCTGTGAAGTCTGGGATTCAGATTTAAAATTAATCATTATTTTTGCTGAATTTGTTCTGTGTTGATGTTTGTGATGCATGTACCAGTGCAACTGTAAGTGTGGATACACGTGCACTTGAACTAGTAGAAGTATATTAGTGTAACATGAGTGGAGGATTAAAATGTTTTAAAAAGGAATCTGTGTAAAGAGATGGCATTGTCCCACAACTGTTTGGATTCATTACCCAGTGTGTAATAAGCCAAATACACAGACACTAGGTTGAGATATTGTTTATTTCAGAGTCGTACAAGTCTGGACACTGGGTGGTTTTCCACAAAGTTGGCTCAACTCTAGACTTTCCCTGTTGATTTTCATACAATTCTACACAGTTATTGTCATATTAGTACATCCCACTGAAATCTGATTAGTTAGTGATTTACATATAGTTGAACAACCTTATCTAGAAAATCTATGCATGCTCAGGGAAAGGGTCTTCTCCTGGGCCAGGGTTGTCCCAATTTGCGGGTGTGTTTTTTAGCATTATAATGCCATTGCAATGAGAAAAGTTTACCCTCAGGCATTACTGTTCCTCTTCTTCTTCACCACAGAGGGTGAGTCCCCACTGCCCCCTCAAGTTCCCCCCCAAATCTCACCTGCCTGTCCTTCCTAAAGAGCATGTATTCTTCTGTTCCGACACTCCAGTCTTAGGAGCCATCCCACCACATGGATTTCAGTAAGGCCTTTGATATTTTCATCAAAACATCCTTCTGGAAAAATTGTCCAACTTTGAGATAAACAGGTTCACGCTATACTAGTTGATAAACTAGCTCAACGGTAAAGCTCAAAGTGTTGTAGTGAATAGGACTACATCTGGCTGGCAGACAGTCACTGGCTGTCTTACCCAGGGCTCAATTCTAGGGGCATTTCTGCTTAACATTTTAATGAATTATCTGGATGCAGGAGTGGAATACATATTCATCAAGTTTGCTGATGATACTAAAGTGTGAGTGCTGTTGATTCGCTGGGTGGAAAAGAGCCCTTGTGAAGGGATCGATATAGATTGGAGCGCTGAGAGATTACCAGCAGCATGTAGTTCAACAATGGAAAATGTCAGGTTCTGCACCTGGGACAAATTAATGCCAGGCACAGGTACCGAATGGATGATTAGGTGGCTGGAGAGCAGCTCAGCAGAAAGGGATCTGGCAACGCTGGTTGACAGCAGGCTTAACGTGTGTGTCCTGGCAGCCAAGAGAGCAAATTGCATTTCGGAGTGTGTCAAACACAGCATAGCCACCTGGTCAAAAGAGATGAAACTCCAACTATATTTAGCATTGGTGCAGCCTCACCTTGAATGTTGTATACAGCTCTGGTCCCCACAATATAAAAGTGATGTTAAAGAACTTGAAAGTGTCCAAAGGAGGGCAACAAAGTTGGTAAAAGGCCTGGAAGACGTGTCCTATGAGGAGAGGCTGAGGACATTTTGGTTGCTTATTCTGGAGAAAAGGAGACTAAGAGTCAATCTCATTACTCTCTATAACTTCCTCAGGATGGGAAATGAAGAGGGAGGTGCCAGCCTCATTTCCGTGGTAATAAATGGTGAGACACAGAAGATACACAAAGCTGTGCCGGGGAGGTTCAGACTGGACATTAGTAAAAATCTCTTTACTGTGAGGGTGGTCAAACACTGCACCAGACTTCCTAGTGAGGTAGTTAATGCCCCATGCCTGTCAGGAGGCATTTGGATAATGCCCTCAATATTATGTTTTAACTTTTGTTTAGCCCTGAAGAGGTCAGGCAGATGGACTAGAGGATCTTTGAATGTGCCTTCCAACTGAGCTTTTGTATTCTGTTCCTCACCAGAATGTTCTGAGAAGTAGCATAAGAAAGTTCATTAAATACTCAGATTCTGCAGTAATGAAGGTCATGCAAATATATCTGCAGACATTATGTACTTTCTTCTGTGTAACTAAAAATAATTATTATAACATAACATAGCATAACATAACATAACGTAACGTAACGTAACGTAACGTAACATAACATAACATAACATTATATTATATTATATTATTATTTTTCATTTAGCTATTCATGTAATTCAATAAATGAATAAATAAAACTCTTGACCACAGACTGTAATTTTCCAGATTTCAAGTTGCTTGCTTAATTAAATTATCAATTTCATTTGCATAAGTTGGTTACTGTGGGTTCCAAGCTCCTGTCAAAAGGAAAAATAGGAGGCTGAACCTCTCACAACAGGGACAACAAACACATCTTTACACATTGGGTCAAGCTGAAATCAAAATAAGTCTTCTCCAGCAAGCCTGCCAATACAGCCAAAGTTTAGAGGTCAGAAAACACTAGCATTCCCAAATTCTGCCAGGAAGGCACTTAGAATTTTCTGTGTGAAGATGGCGCACTCTTCTTTCTCTTACATCCCACAATAACATTCCCTGAAGTCAATGGAAATGCTTCCCTCATTGTCCTGAAATCTATTCCTCCGGTCACCTGAAATCTATTCACAGAAGATAAATTACCCTTGGTGTGTTTCTCTAAAAGTCACTGCAACTGGGGGAACCTCTTTTTTCCTGGAATATTCAAAGTGCTTGTTGCATAACAAGAAAACAAAAGCCCTAAGTGTTTCCATATTATTACAGTATTTCAACATCTAGTTATCTTCTGACAGTTTTTCCCGGAAACATAGACTTCAAGAAACCCATACTGTGCGTCCCAGCTAGGTCAGCACAGCTAAGGATTTTTCCTCATGCAGACTGTAAAATTCATTTACACTAAAGACCCATATTGTGGCTTCAAGGCACTAATAAGAAATAGTTGTGTGTGTTAGCACAGCCCAGGGGAGCTTAGCTCTGGATTGCTTCTCTGCTGCTGCAGAATTGTAATGGTTTCAAGGTCAAGAAAGTGTCAGTATCATCTCTATAGCAGACAATGCAATGCCACTTCAAAATCATTTCAGCAAACCCTGATTTTGTGCTAAGCATATCTTACTGTAATTGTACACTCAGTCTGAGTGCAAGATGAGAAGTGAATTTCAAAGTCTGACTAGCACACTCCTGCCTTTGCTTTAGACCAGCCTATCTGCTGTGAAAATGATTCTTTTTCCTAGTACTTCTACGGTTCTTCTGTCCGGTGCATGGGAACACTCTGTATTTACCCTCACAGTACCCCTGAGGGCAGTAGAATGCAATTATCCCCATTTTACTGATGGGAAACTGCAGTATAAAATAGATTAAGCTGTCCATACAAGGATGAAGAGCTCTTTGTTCTACTTATTGCGAACTGGTCATCTTGTGGCTAGCTTTCCATTTGGCTGGAATCCCAATTGACATCCAACGACAACATCCAGCTGGCAACTCTCTGCTTCAAGCAGTCACCAAGAAAACCCAAAACATAATACAATTCTGGTGATTTAAATGTTTTCTGATTGTTAT
This sequence comes from Cygnus atratus, assembly GCF_013377495.2. Lineage (NCBI taxonomy): Eukaryota > Metazoa > Chordata > Aves > Anseriformes > Anatidae > Cygnus > Cygnus atratus. The sequence goes on from NC_066365.1 coordinate 12,596,206, forward strand.
TATTATTTTTTGAGTTTCAAAGGATGTGATTTTCACTAGATGTTGGTTTAGCATTTGTTCTATGTCCACAGTTTTCCTATGGCCACTAGAACTGTACCCACTCTGGCAAAGCAGACATTTTCTTTTATTAACCTCAATTCGTTTTACTGATATATGTAAAAAGGATACAGGAGATAAACACTTGGGAAGCAGAGGGAGGGAAGAATGAGGAAGAGTAATTGGAAAAATTCAGGTTTGGTGTTGCCTTATAGAATCATAGGGTACCTGTCACTAGAATAGTGTTGGAAGAGATTAATCTTTCAGTTTTACATATTTGTATCTCAGCTACCCATGCTGGTGACAATAATCTGGATGAGAAAAAACAGGGAACTTCTCTACGACACACTCTGTAGCCCAAGGAGAAGAATGCTGGGCTGGCACATGATAAGATCTTGCTTCAAATCTTCCGCTTAGACTGATCAGTAATTTTATCCTTATACAACCCTTTGTCACACAACTACAATAGTCTCCATTCTGAGCCACACATCAGATCTGAAGATATGCATGTGAAAAATCCATATGCTCTTGTATATTTGAGCAAGTTCAGGTCACTGGTAACTTCAAAATGCTGACAATTACACTGAGAAGTTACGTATGATTTCTTCAACTGATCTGCCAGCTATTCAACAAAAACAAAAAGATGCCATCATTCTGACAAATGACTTAGTAAGTGATTGTTAAAGTCATGTTATTAACTTTTGAGATTTACTTCACTGCAAGGAAATCCAGGCTCTTGCAATGGTGGCTTCTGTATTTAAGATTTCCACAGCACCCTCAGATCTCTGGGCTGGGATCCACATCCTTCTGAATTCAGAAATTCAGAATGACTTGCATTTGGTGCTGTTTTCAGATTTTACACCAGGGCATATGCCTAATTACTGCCACCTAGAAAACAAAACAATTCCTTCAGCAAGGCAAATTTCACAAAGTATTCTCTTGAGTACCGGACTTCTCCCCTCCTAAAAAAACACCTACTTACACTTAAATTCAATGAGAGTGAAGACTCATGTCCAGATCTAAAAACAGCATCTCAGCTCAGGGGAAAAATAAGGTACTTTCCCCACTTATTTTACAAAAAAAAAAAAAAGAAAAAAAAAAGGCCAAATGAGGTTCAGACTGATACCAAGTCAGAAGGACATATGGTTCTCTCCCTGATAGAATAGTAGAACCAAATCTGAAACATTTTATGAACAGATAGGCCAAACCTTTACTACGTTTAGTAAGATAGAAAGAAGTTTAGAAACTTTGGATGTGTAAGTGATGACCCAGGCCTGGAGGATGTGCCTGAAAAGATTAGGTAAGGAACTGATGGTATACATAAATCCTTGGATATGTAAATGACTTAGCTTACTATGCATGCCTAAATTGAGTAACGAGGACCAGATCACCAGAAGACCCCAAAAGATCACCAGTAGAAACAAATGCACATACATCAGGGATATTTACATACTTTAATGAATTTAATGAGTTTAATAGTATGACTATGTTAATTATTTCTTGGAAATCTAATGAATACGTATGTCTTGATGGTATATAACCCGTTTAGCCTGGACAATTCAGCATGCACACTAGGTGGAATGATCCCCTTTGCGTCTGTCACTGCAATTAAAGAATGCCTGCTTTCTAAAACTCCAAATTGAGTCTTAGAGAATTTCTTTGATTGACTTCTATGGTAACGGTATATATAAGAATGTTTAATAAATCCAAACACTGGCATCAAATATCTAAAGTAATTCTAAACAACTGGAAATTAGGAGGTTTGGAAAACCCTTTGGGGTGCCAGCTTTGTGGGAAACCACCTGGTACCCAGCCTTGTGCAATTCTGATATAATGAGTATCTCAACCTAGTTAGTATGTAGATCAGTTTATCGCCTACCAGGTAATCTGAACATTTAATTGGACAACAGTATCTCCCTCTAAGGTATTTGATATGGTCCTTTGGTAGGGTTTACTCTTCTAACAAGTTTAGTGCTGAGCTACTTTGATGATTTTGATATTTATTCTTTTTATGACTAACATTTTGATCTAATCTCTGTATAACAGCACCAGAAGGAACTTCATGGACCAGCAGCCTAGAATCCTGCTCCTGAAAGCACTTAGCTCAAAATTTTTGCAAATGTCTATTTCAATGCTAAATCATTTAGGTTTTACTGCCCATTGCTCCTATTGAAAGACTGCTCTAGGATTGACAGTTTGAAACTTCCTTCTGATATCCTTCCTAAATACATTTATCTGTACGCACGTTTTCCTAGGGACCACATTGTACTTAAGATGAAATGCTGCCTTCCATTCCTATCATTTGAAAAAAATTACAACAGCTTGAAGAGGGAATATTTGGGGGGGAGGGGGAAGGCAATCAAGACTTATTACTATTATTGTTGTTGTTATTATTATTTTGTAAATTGTAATCTCAGTAAAATCAGGGAGGTGTCAATCACAATTTTTACAAGAGAACTACTAGAACTACTGACCTGACTTATTTCGCTAATTCTTCCAATGCATTTAGAAAAAAAAAAAAAAAGTAAACTGAGAAGTAAAATCTTGCAAACTCCATTAAGAAGATGATGGAAAAGACTTCACCTAAGAAAAAGTGTGATAAAACAGCTTCAAAGAAAATGTAATTCTCCAATGAAAATACAGTATTATGTACCACTTCAAATAACACAAGATCATGCAACATACACTAAAGATTTCAGGGACTACCAATTCATTGGGTAGATGCTGCAAATTCTAGGATGTCCCACAAAAGATGTTATACTCATTATCATGACTTACTACTGGAGCCTGGATGAATACAACAGCTGTATTTTTTTTCAGAAATGGTACCAATCTTGACTAAAAGTGCTCAAGCAATAAAGAAACTGCTATTTTCCCTGTTTCACAGTCAAAATTGTAGCCCCTACAAAACAACATATCAACAATATAAGGGTAAGACATTTCCAGTCTTGGAATAGTTTAGAAGCACAGACACCCTAATAATGTCCAATGCTTTCAGGCATGACGTTCTTCTGACACACTCCAAAGTACTTTATCTTTCCTGAAGACGCTGAAATCTCAGCTGCTTAATCACTGAAAGTCTTGACAAGAAAAATAGTTCTGTCTTTCCCTTTGCTTTTATTATATAACTGATATAGTTGCTATTGTTGATATGCAAAAGAAACAGTTTTGGAAATTAATGGGCAAGGTGAATTTGACACTTTAAATCTACCTCAGAACCTATAAAACAACAGAACTTGCCCCATAAATATATAGAAATCTCTATAATCAGATTGCAAAGTTCAAGATGAACAAAAACCCCTTTCCTGTCCACACTAAGTTCACAATACACTAGCTGTCAAATATAATATTAATTTCAGCAGCCCTGATCAAGTTGTATTCACATGGACATACAAGAAGCAAAGGGGGAAAATAATTTGCAAAAGGAAAATTGGTTAAAAAGGCGCTTATTATTAATCCTTAGGGAACTCTATGCTGGACTTGGTGCACTTGGTGGTGCATCATATTGCATTTTTTGTTTGTTTGTTTGTTTATCTGTTTGTTTTTTCTTTGAAAAAGGTGTTCCACTTGAAGGTTTAAATTGAAAAGATTTTTAACCAATGCAAAATCAAATCTATTAATGTCTAAGAAATTTCATTTGGAAGACTTGTTTCACTCTTAATGTATACAAAAAGCTCTGATGATTTTTTTGCACAAAGCCACTGCAGCTGTTAAAATTTACTTGCCTGATATTAACTTCTCAAGCAAAACATCTGTTGTGGAAAAGAAGAACCAGAGACAGAGCCTTGAACATGATTTTCCTACTGAATCAACCATGATCTTGCACCTGAAGCCAAGGAGGGCATAACAGCATCTTGTACATTCATGAAGGTACAACTGCCATTATTTTTTACAATTATTAAATTAATGTAATTGCATCTTAATAACTAGGAGTACCTGGACATTACGGGAATGACTAATAGTGAAATTGCAATTAGTGATAGAATATTACCAGTCCTAAGAGCTCAAAATTCTTGTGGCAGATTCTATAAAGTCTCAAGCCAAACACATTTTACAAAAATTATATGTTATCCATATCAATCATAGAATCATAGAGTGGTTTGGGTTGTAAGTGACCTTAAAGGTCATCTAGTTCTACCCCCCCTGCCATGCACTATTCCGATTCATCTATATGATATCCCCAGGTTTCTCCCTGCAAGTATAAGGGCCAGGAATATCAGACCATAAGAATCCCCTGAGGATTACTGAATCTAAACGACCTACAATTGCTGTTATCATCATCCCATTTCAAAGTTTATCATGTTGCACATGCAGAAGCACTGTTTTCCCTTTGCCGCCTGAACAGGGAGGTTGTTTTAAAGCTGCAGATTTTGTTTTAAAATAAAGAAATGATACTCTAGTACCTCTGATAACGACCTAGCTCTAAGAACTTGGTCTTCAACAAGAAATCGAGTATTGTGAGCATCTTACAAAACCAAGACAATCTGGTACTGTTGTGAAGGCCAAATGAGCATTCATTAGTGTTCAATGAGAGTGATGAAGTACTCATAAACCATGGAACATACAAGTTTAGATCACAGTTATTTGAATCAAGTACTACAACAAATCATTTCAACTCTAAGTTAATAAAACATAAATATTTTTAAGTATATCTATGTATGAACATGTATACACATGCAGTCAAAAAGAAATTTTCAGAGGATACATATGGGAAATTTCAGGTTTCTGTGCCTAACATGAAGCTAAATTCAGAACTCTGGAAAACCAGATTTCAGAGTTATGGAGCTAAATCTCCACAGTGATGACTGATAAAGAGAAATTTATTGTCTGCCTTAACTTTACAAATAAACCTTTCCTTGCTAGGGTTTCTCTCAAGATAGCAGTTAAATAGCAGGTTGTACAGTAGCAGGCCAAGTGTTAACTAATTCTATTTAATTATCTATACCATAGACAGAACGATAAATGATTCATGTAAACCTAGGAAATAATCTTACTTTTTATTATTGCTGCTTTTCTTCCTTTTCTTTTTACTTTTTTTTTCCACTTTCAATATAATTCTGCTTAGCACAAATGCATGGATCTGTGAATGAGTTTTGTTGCTTGTTTAAATCAACAAAGAAAGCTCAGTTTAGATGTTTTAGCAAAACCTGAATCTCAATCTGCTTCAGTGTGTAATAATAGGGGTTGTGACACTGTTTGTATCACAAATATTAAATTTTGCTTTCACATCCCAGCTATTTCACTTTGTAAAACCTTCCAAAGCTTGCTTACTGTACTGGTCTCAAGACACTCAAGATATGCTCTGGTGGATTAAACCAAGGTAGTACTGTGTGAAAAATGCTGGTAAATGGATTTATAGCTTGCACGCTCTCTGTAGGGAGAGGGACAGGATTTTATTCTTCCAAAACATGTATGCCAATTTAGAATAAAGGACTGGAATTCATTTTATAACTGAAAGCATCTGCAGCCCACGTGCTCATCTTCTTCTTTCCTTGTTTGCCCTTAACCCTCCCCCTATTTCTTGACAAGAACTTCATGTCTTGAAGTGATAATCCTTATCACATAACATGTTAAAGACATGAAGTATGTGTGGTCTTGCCTAGGTGACATTCACTTGGAAATCTTAAAACACTTGTCACCAAGCAATGACAGTTTTGTACTCAAGTTTTAAAATTAAGTTTTCAGATTGTTTAAGTTAAACAATTAAATTTAAATTAAGTTTCAGATTTCAGGTTTGGTTCTATTATTCTATCAGGGAAAGAACCATATGTCCTTCTGACTCGGTATCAGCTGCATATCCTCTCTAAAAACCCACCTAGAAAACAGTTTTCTTGTGAAATCCGCCTCTTCCTTTTGGCTATCATCAAATCCTTGCAACTGGGAACACATAAATAAATAAATAAATAAGCTGATTCTTTTCCCTTTAGGAAATGCATGGATCAATAACTGCTGTATGAGCTTCTTGGCATCAAGCTAGCAGCAAGTGTTCTGGTTAACCAGAAACAAGCACAATTAGATTTTAGACACATTAATATTACTTTATTTTTTTTCAGGTCAGTAATCAAATGTGGTGAAATGAGTTGAAAGGCAGCACATCCAAGTCTTCAAACAATCCTCTTATTTTTTAACTAAAGACTGGCATCTCTGTCCTTGCTCTGCTGTGAACTTCCATTCAGCAAATTTTCTTAGTGGCCATTAATACAGCTACAATTGCTACTCTAATAGCCATACCAATGGCCTTTTCCACATTCTCCCATTCAACTGAAAACCAGCTTTCCTGCAAGCAGGGATCCTTTGCTGTGTGTGTGACAGTGGTGGCTCTTTCTATTTTAGTCGCAGTGAGGGGCAGTATAATACAAGTACTTGTTTCCCAGCACAACAAACACTTGTTTGTTTCATAAGAGGCACTTTTATGATTCATTAGGACCTTGCCCAAGGCTTTTGTGTTATGTATCACTAAGAGAAAAAGGGAAATATTTAAGTGGGAGGGCATGCATGGATCCAAGTGTAGAGTTGTCATTTCCCCCCTTTTTTAACCTCTAATACTGCAAAATCAACTAATTTGAAATTAAGTTCTGACCGTTGGTACCTCCGCCCTTTAACACATGAAACCCTACTGCTATTGTGTGTCAATAGATACTCATTTTCTCTTAAATGTTTATGCATTGTAAATTTAGAACTCCATTTGTATCATTACACTTGACACTAAACAAATCTTGGCTTCTCTAACAGTTCAAGATGCTTTAGAAAGAACAGATATATGAGCAAAGCCATGAAAGTATGTAAAACCAGAAAATACAATACTGAAAATCAACGTACATACTACCAGCTATTAAGTCCTAAACTGAACAAGGAAACATGGCTGTAAACCATGATGTACAAGTATGAGAAGTGTGACATTGTTTATGCATTCACATATGCAATTGTTTCCTCTGCATCTCAGATTAAAAAAAGATATGCCAGGTTTGTCTAGCAGGCCCTCAGCTCTGGCTCAGCCATTTATAAACATAAAATGCATTTCAAACAAAATGCATTGTTTTTAAAAGTTTGTTAAACTCAACCATTTCAAAATAATTCATATTGGAAAAGGGACCGTGCACAAAACCAACCAATTTGATATTACAAAAGATACATTTCAAGATAGACATCTGAGAGTGGAGAGTATATTTTAATCACAGTAATTCTATCGACTGACATGTCAGTTAAATGGCAAATGGCTCTCCCTTTTGTTAAATTCTCTTGAGTTAGTACTTGAATTATTTGGATTCTGTGTCAGAAAAGGCAAACAAATAGGGCAAACAATAAAAAAAAGCTTTTTTTTTTTTCTGGTTTAACATTTTCTGAAGAATAAATGTGTTCAAAATTAGAGGTAGATATATACCAATCTACAGTTTAAATTAGCTTGTATTTAAATTGCTTAAATTGCTTTTGTTTAAACAGAGAAACCCAACCAATTAAATCTGCTCATACATGCTAAGGCAAAGACCACTTAACCAGAAAGACCCAAACCAAATGTACAAGCAACAACACTGAACATAAGAAATGAACCTTTCTAACCAGTACCATACTCCCAGAATTACAGGTTCTCAGACCAGTGCTATAAAGTGTACAACTGGTGCACAGCCTGGCTCAGACACAACTTCCTACCACTAAAAGTGATAGTGTACAAAGAAAAAACACCCACACTTGAGGAGCTGAGACCTGAAGCTTAATCAAAGTGATATCTACTTAAATCTCTTTCCAAAAATCAGTCTTAAAACATTAAAGGTTTTGCTTTAACTCTATTAAGCTGAAACATAAAAATGCTTTTAGGTTTTCCTTTCTGAATTTATCATTAGAGATATCTAACAACTTGCAAGGTTTCAGGAACTGTAGAGAAAATAAATTTTTTTCTAATCAAGTATTAGAAACAATTTTAAACTGCACTTTTGCATTAGTTGAATTCCAATTTTCATGCAAATTTAGTTTGACACCAACAATGAATAAAAAGATAATTATATTATATTTAATATGAATTAAATTATTTTTATTTCTTAACAAACTAGGAAAAAGTAAAACATTAAGAATGTGAATAAATGTATATTAAAGCAATACATAATGCTAAAATTAATGTTTACTTACAGCACATCCTTCTGATTAAAGAGAAATGTCAAAACTACCATAAACACTACAGTTAGTGGCAAAAAATAATCAAACCAATACACTGGCTACGGCAGCTTATGAGAATAGTTATTGTTACAGTGAATTGCTCACAATGAACAAAAGGAAAAAATAAGTAAAAGAATAAAAATAATTGCATTCTGATTTGCAGCTAACTTAATGCCTGACAGTATTACAAGAGTATCTGTCTGAAGATGGGAGGCACCAAACAGTAGCTCAGCATTATAAAGAGGTACATAAATTACTATTAAGTTTATACATAGAAGCAGAGTTAATATTGCTAAACACTTGTTCCAGGAGATTAAGAGCCTGTCTTGTAAAAAGTAACCCTGGGCTGAATTACTAGTACTGCCTTTCTTCAGCTCTTAAATTTTTTGAAGGCTAAAAAACAAAACAAACACAACACAACACAACAAAAACAACCAACCAACCAACCAAAACTCCTAAGACATGCAACAATTCAGCTATTTTAAGTAAATAGACGGGCAAACGTTGAGCATGCTACTTTTCCCCTATGCAAAGTACCCTACCGAGTATGTTGCCAGATTTTCTAAGTAAATAGGCTGACTTGCATACAGAAAGCAACATTTATTCACACAAAACTTTTTTTTTTCTTTTTTTTTTTTTTTTTCACCAGAACATATTAGCAAGAAACACTTAGGCACTTCATATAACGTAACATTGTTCATGCAAAAAGACCTTTTTTAAAGAATCCTAATTGTACTGACACTCCATCCTATTAATTCTGAAGGAGAAATGGCTTCCAAACCCATTAAGCAGTCAAAACCATCATCTAGAGAGTTCTTCAGGATTCTGCACACTTAAAAACATGTTGGCAGTTGGCTCTTGGATATAACTATTGAGTTTTGCAGTCCTTCTCAATCTCTTCCTTAACTCATTTGCAAAATAATTTTCTGATTTTAACTGTTCAAATCTATTATTTACTCGATCAATGATAAATATTCTTCCTCATACTGAAAAGCACATATTTGCAGTCTGTATTCTTTTTTAACACTCCACTCCTCAAAATTCATACCTGGATGGGAATGTCAATGCTCTCAAAACATTCATTTACTGTTTCAGATGGGAGTGGGGAGGTGTTTCTTATACTAGGGAATTTGTTAAGAATGATTAAACGGCATATGACCTACAAGAAGCTATCCTGAGTTACAGATATATCATGGTGTTTTATGGTGGCCAGTGATTTTTTTTCCCAGAAAGTAGAAAATAAAATATTCTATTTTCTCTTTTCTCTTCACATGGTAATAAATGCAACTGAGAACCTTGTCACTAATTTTCCCAACCCAAATCCTCCCAGCACAAAAGTTAATAAAAATTTCCACAGACCTATTAGTAATATTACCATGATGAGTACTGAAATGATGATGATTTATATAGGAGGTTGGAACATAGCATTCCAGTTCATTATGTAGTTTACACTTTGGCAGATAACAAAAATGTAGATGAAATGCTTACATGAAGTAAACAAATCACGTTAGACCGATGAGATTTTAAAGGCTGATCAGTAAAAAATAAAAATAAAAAAAATCCATTAGCTCTAATTGGAGCTCAAGATACAGAAGACCTAAGATTTCAAACTCCAGACAGTATTTCAAGTTCAAGGACACCTCAACCACAAAAGCCTTTCAAATGCAACCTGCATCATTAGCCATATTCCTATTTATGTAAGTTTTGTGGAAGTAAGGTATAAAACCGATTGTGATGGTGATCTCGTGAGATCTACAGAAATGACTGATCAGTCTTTGTGGTGTTCTGCTGGCCCCAACCTGCCAATTACCTGCAGGTACAGTCCTTAGCTCCACTTCTCAAGTGCAATCCTTAGGGGCTCTGTGGAAATCAGATCTGAGATTGTCCCAGCCCTGCTCACTCCTTTGTCACCCACTTTCTGGGAACAAGACAAACTTAAAAAAGTCTGTCCATCCTGTAATTCCTGGTCCCTGAGTCCCCTTAGTTCCCTTTCCAAGCTACTGCACAAATGAAAAAAAAAAGTTAGTTAAAAGAGAAAAGTTCTCTAAACAGTTACCTGAAAGTCAGAGGAATCTGAGGTGAAATTAAAAATAGATAATCAGTACCATTGCTCTCACTGTAAGCTACAAATTATAAGGTAGAAAAGGAAGATCAGTTCATGTGACAGCTTAGCTGAGGACATTTCTGTCTGACAGAAAAAAAATGTAGTTGATATCCATAGTTGGCACCTTTGTTAAGGAGACGTTTCTGCTCAGAAAGAGCAGTCAGGCATTGCAATGGGTTTCCCAGGGAGGTGGTGGAGTCACCGTCCCTGTGGGTGTTCAAGGAAAGGTTGGACATGGTGCTTAGGGACATGGTTTAGTGGGTGACAGTGGCGGTAGGGGGATGGTTGGACTTGGAGGTCTTGGAGGTCTTTTCCAACCTTAATGATTCTGATTCTGTGATACTATGATTCTATGACTTGTCATTGCTAAGTTGAGTCAGGAGGTCCCGAACCTGCTCTTTGCTTAGAGTGGGAGGGTCTCTGCTTCCCCAGCCTTTGCCTAGAGTTTCAGGGACTTGAGATATGTGGGAAGCCTGACCACCAGTGAAGACCAAGGCAAAGAAGCTGTTAAGTACTTCAGCCTTCTCCTTATCTGTTGTTACCTATTCTCTGTCTTCATTTGTCAGAGGTGATACACTCTCCTTAGTCTTTCTTTTGCAGCCAATGTACCTGTAGAACCCCTTCTTGTTATTCTTTGCATCCCTCACCAAGTTTAGTTCTGTCAGTGCCATGGCTTTCCTGATCCCATCCCTCCACATCTGGATCACATTTCTGTACTCTTCACAGGGCACATGGCCCTGCTTCCACTGTCTGTGCATTTCCTTCTTTTGCCTAAGTTTGACCAGCAGGTGCTTGTTCAGCCATGCTGGTTTCCTACCTTCCTTGCTTGATGTGTTACATACGGGAATGCACACAAAGAGACTATGACAAGGGAGAATGATGCAAACATCTCTTACAAATATGGTTGCCCAAGGGAGTTAAGCTGTTTGCACATTTGTGGAAGCAGGACTTTGTGTTGCTGGCCATTTCTGAATTGTCATTACTTGAAAGAAAAAAAAAAAAGGAAAAAAAGTTGTCATTGTCTACTTCCTGCCTTATCTTTTTATCTGTAAGAATAAACAAACAACATTTAACCTGAGAAGTTGTCTAGTTTAATTTAAGGAAATCAGACACTCAGCACTGCTTTCACTAAGTAGGCCAGAAAATTCCCCAGGGTATTCAGCATGGAGTTTGTGTAAACATGAGTCAGTAGGCAAATGAACTAAAAAAACAGACAAAGCAGATCTGGTATTTACACATTGTGTCCTTGTCTTGGGAATAGAAGGAAATAAGAGAAACTACTGTCGTCTTATTATTGTCTTAGTTAAATATTTCTCTTCCATGCTGTGAAAGTGTTTCCCAGAAATATTGGGCTTTGTAAGCTTAGGTGTGATATATGTGTATTTTTTCTTAAAGCTGTGGCTCTGTTGTGCTTCACCTCCACTGACACAGTATTAAAGCTTTCATACCCCAAGCCAGGACTCACCACCCAGTCTCCCACACCTTGGAGAGATACCTCTGACTAACAGATGCAGAGTTTCTGATACTTCTTCCAACAGCTGGGTTTTGTGAGGCTAAACTGACTTTCCTTCCAACTCCTGGAGAGGGTAATGGAAAAGGGTGACCAAAATCAATGAGTGAAGCTAATTTCAAACTATGACCTTCTCCTCAAAATGAGTTTTCTGGTTTATATGGGCTTTGGTGTGATCCCGTCTTAGTAGCATAGGTCTCCTTAGACTCAGGGGACATGTCCAAGCCTGTGAATTTCACCAGGGAGCAGGACTTCCGTGGGGAAGGGTTAACAGATCTAAGCCTAATTCTTGCTGCTTGCTGAGTCGACTCTACAGCATAACAGAATAGCTCCCACTGAACTGGATTTTGAACCCAGTACAACTCAATCCACTTTTTCATATGCTCAGTACTTCGTAATTTACTAATTTACTCAATAATTATAGAATCATAGAGTCATAGAATGGCTCGGGTTGGAAGGGACCTCATAGATCATATAGTTCCTACCCCCCTGCCATGGGCAAGGACGCCACCCACTAGATCAGGTTGCTCAGGGCCTCATCTAACCTGGTCTTGAACACCTCCAGGGATGGAGGATCCTGAGGGGAGGAATAATAAAGTTATTTGTCTGTAAGTATTCTGGTTTTCACATCTAGATTTTTAAATTTGCTTTATATATTGGTCCTGCTGCACAGTACCATTTGACACCTGCTTTCAGGTTTATTGAGTTTATTGTTATTGACATTTTTTTTTTCTTGGAAAAAGTTTCTTTCAACTGAATTTCTGTGTAATAGAAGTCTTTTGGATGATATTTTGGAGTATGATGCATTCTGTTCAATAAAGCATCTCTTCTGAAGGTTTTCAAGTTACACAAAGAAAGGTAGTTCACCCACAAAATGCCCTATTTTAACAGATGTGGAAGAAAAACCCTTTTGTTTTTCCATCATTCAGGCAGTTTCATAGCTGCTAAAGATCTGAAGGAATAAACAGCTGAAATGATTCACAAGGAACGCATCTCAAGGGAGGGTCTCTGTTTCTTTTCAGGACAGTTCACATAAGGTTGGGCTTTATGTTAAACATCTTCTTTAGCCCTGTTGAATTCTACTGGGCTTGAGCAGATACTTGCAAACAAAACAGATGTTTAACTGACTATCCTGAACTGCAATGGACTTCAGAATAAGAGGATACCTGACTTGATAGCCAAACTAGAGCACTTACATCGGGAATCCTACAATATTAGGAAGACATAAATTAGATGTAGATAACATGAGAACTCCAATTCTTCTTACAGCCTCAAATAAAAATCAAAACAGGAAGAAAATTCAGCTGGTAAATTCAGCCCTGACACCTCATCATTAAAGCCTAGATAGCATTATAGACAGGCTCAATGGTTGGTACAAACAGTTGAGGGAATGCTGGAGCAAACTTGAGGCTAGCCATGGGCTGCTGGGAGAAGCTTTAATCTTAGCTGAAGTTGACCCAGAGAAGAGAACCAGGCCCATGATATGCACTGTTTAACTTCCACTTTGAATACAGTGAAGTAACTAAAGAAGGAACAATTTTGCGTAACTAGATGCCAGATGACTTTCCAAAGGACCCAGCACACAATATCATCAGAATTTCAAACAGCTGCTGAGCTCTTCTGAAATTCTGACCACTTAACCTTGTAACATACATACATGCAAAGTTCTTTGTAATATTTGTACTGAAAAACTCATTGCACTAAGGTTCACATGTCAGCTGTATTTTCTCTCTGAACAATATTCATATAATATTTTCATCCCAGTACAGGAGCTAAGATAACACGTTTCTAAGTTAATATTGATGTTTTGTTAACCCCAACATAATAAACAAATATAAAAAATATAATTTATATATTTATAAATATGTATATATATATAAAATTATACTTTCTATAATATGGTTATACATTTATATATTTAATTAAAACAAACAGTAATTATTATTATATTATAATAAATATATATTATATGTAAACAATACAATGATATATATAGTCATAATATAATATAATGAATATAATAAGTATTACATTATCTATATATTTTTATATAACTATATATAATTTATAATATAGTTATATATTCTATATATTTTATACTATAAATATATTATAAATAATATAATATAAATATAATATATTTAATATATTACTATATAACATTGGATATATGTAATGTATTAATATATCTCATATTTATGTTTACATATGTTATTTTAAATTAGATTCCAGTTTCTGCTTTTTGCTTGTGATGGATGTTGTACTCCAAAATGGAAGCTTCCTAATTCAGGGAAGCAAGATATGGAACTAATGTTTATGTGCTGCATTGTTATTGATGTTTGGTACAAAGCAAAAGTGTGTCTAGAGAATAGGAACATGCTTAATAATAATAACATCAATAATATCAATAATAATAATTACAATAACAACAGCTCCAATAATAATAATAATGTGGTAGAAATTGTTAACCAAAACATAAATATGTGTATCATTACCATTTTTGATTAAGAACTGCAGCACTTAGGACTTCTCCACCAGAGGGCACAATTCAAGTTCTTTCTTTGATATGCTTTGGTTTATTTACCAGAAATTAATGAAATCCCGTCTCTTTTTAATAAAGCAGACAAGCATTTTTCCTGGCAGTGGAGTATCATTTATTGCCTTAAAGGGTGCTTCTGTTCTAGAGCATTTCAGAGTTGAGCTACCAAGGTTTTCCATATTTACATATAATGCTTCTCCGCAGTTTTCTCTAGTTTTTGTCCTTTCATAAACAGAGAAGGATTTTCAAATAGTTCTCCACTGGCTCTATATGCATTTGGCAGTTGACATATGCATGTTGTTTAGTTGAAGGATACATTTTTTTTTCTGCTTTTTGGCTTTATTAAAGAATTCAGTGCTACTTAAGGCAGTTCTTACATTCTGTCCATCTAGGATGATGCATATAAAAATATTTTAAAGTTCTCCAGCATTTTTAGGCAGCCTCGGTTCCTTCTGTCCCATTACATAGGTCCAGTCAGAAACAGAATAGAATGCCAGTAATTACCCCATCCTTATTCCTAGTAACAAACAATCTGGGTGATGAATTAGAAATTACTCCCATAGCTTTTTAAAATTAAAGCCCCTAATGGAATGTAATGTCATCAAAGCTGCGGAGAACTGTTGCCCTAATAAATGCAATCAGTTGAACTGAAGATCTGCTCTCTGGCATGGAACCTACTCTTCATCGTTATAAAAGGAAGGGTTGTACTGTCATCCATTAGCTCTGTTCATATTGACCTGCTAATTGACCCACTTTGCTAAGTGGGAATAAACTAGTTGCTAACCCGCAAAATAGTAAATGTTCAGAAAGACAATAGGAGAAAATACATTTTGTCTCAGTAATGGAACTGTAATTAGACACATTATATTTGTATATCTATTCATAATAAGTGCATGTAATTACATGCAAGCTGAGAAATTTACTAACTTTCATTTTCCAGCCAAGTCTCATTAACCAAACATTTTCAGTGATGTGCACGAAGAGCAGAAAGCCATTTTGTATGTATTTCCATGGACCTGGGGCATTGCTGTGCCCTTCTGGCCTCTTTTGTGGTTACTTCTGGATCATAGATCTTCACAGATACAGAACAGGCAACCTCATTTCTAGTCCAGTGTCCACACTGTGCTTTTTGTTCCCTTCCTCAAGCTATTGTCAATGATCTTTGTCTGCATTGGTAAACCTCAAACAAATTTGACAGACGGGTCAAATGTGCAAAGACATTAAGGTCTTATAAGTTTCAAGGAAATAGCTATGTCTTTGTTGCAAGAAAAGCTGCAAGTGTGCTGTGCATGCTGTTCAGTACTAGGATCACTAACATTTATGCATAGACACTCCAGGTTCCTTATTTGAGGTGCTTATGAAGGTACCTTTTCCTTTAAGCAGAAAGTATAATTGTGAAGACTTAAGCAAAGAGTTTACCAAAGATAAACTGATATCCAAGATATCCATTTATTCATGGTAAGATGAGGGAGCATGATGTGCTCATGGTACTAGCATACAACCCAGATCAATGAAAGCTTGACGCCCTCTTCTTACAGAGGATTCTCGTGGAAGTGCTGGTATAGTGCTGAACTACTCTGAGCTTCTGAGTTTGAGCTTCTCCTCACGGAGAAAGAGGAAGCCACTGCATCCTTTAGTCCTTCATCTCATCTGTCTCTCTTCATACAGTACTGCCAGAAGTGGAAACTGCCATTTGAGTCAGGGTCAAGCTGAGATCTAGAAGCTGAGGAATCAGGTGGAGTACCAGTTCACAGTGGGAAGTAGAGTTTTAACTAGTGGCCAGGCAAAGCTGATGTGAAAAAGCTAGGGAACTGGTACAAACATGTACAAGCTAGATGAAATGTTGAGATAAAACCTGGCACAGCACGCAGTAATGAAGATACCCCGAGTATAAGAGTCCGAACAGCAGTAAGTCTCACACCAAGCTTCTCTAAATCGCAGAAGCTATGCAACCCAGTCTCTGATCTGTGGTTGGAGTCTCAGCTGCAAATCTCTGATGAGACATTAGCCTGTGAGCTACTGAGTGTGAGGCATCTCCAGTAACATTATGTACAAAAAAATAACACAGTCAAGTGTCAAAGACTGAAATGAAATACAAATAAATAATTATCATCCATTTCAAAAACCTTTTGATATTTTCTCCAGTGCTTCACAGACAACCTTTTCTGGGCCCTATAGCAATGGCAACTAAACCTCTGCAGCCTTCTCCATTTACCTGATGTTTCCGTCTCCACAGTGACAACTGCAGTATCAGTGTTCCTTTTTACAGTCCAACATACTTGCTTCAAAGGGCAGTGAAAGTGGATTTGCACTAGTATCCCAGACTGTGACATGAAAGATCAGAGGCATGGAAGGCATTTTCCTCTTAGTTCCCTACTCTCCTTCTCAAGATTTTCATCCAGATATGGCTGCTTTGGGAAATAATTCAAATGACTTACAGAGAATTCAAACACCTTAGTGTTGAAAATGAATTCTAGTCAAGAATTAATTCTAGTTCAAGAATTAACTAATTTTTCTGTGTGCATTCATCTTTGACATTTGTTTCAAAATGCATGCTCTTGTGGGTATTGGCCTTCCCTCTGCTACAGAAAATGCACATTTGCGTACTCTTGGATAGAGATCACCTAGTATAAAAAGAATGCTCTGATCTCTAAGTGTTGTTGTGAGTCCTACTGTTTGTAATATGCTCTGGAGACGCTTGGATGAAAGCCAGTTTACAAATGCTGAGTATTACTAACTGTTTCTTTGTTACCTTAACATTTTCCCTTCACTATTTAAAAGGCAGTCTCATTTCCCCTCTGAAACAAGAGTTTCCATATTAAAAATATCTATTCTATCTTTAAAAAATCTTCTAACATTCCAGGAAAGAAAGAATAGAAATTCCATAGTATAAAATGTAATCTCTTCTTTGTGGAAAATTCTGTCACATTTTATCTACATACCAAATCTGCATGTGAATGGAAAAGTATTCATAGTGAAACCAGTAAGACTTCACATTGCAAAAGGAAATAGAGATAGTTTAAGAAATCAATACAAATATACATTCATCCAGCATGATATATGGTATTTTTCAGCTCTGCATTAGTTCAAACTGAGAGTGCATTAGGTTCTAAGGAGCTGGAAGGTCTCAAAACTACTCTGATTAGAACCAGAACTAGAACAGAAGAACTTCTTTACTGAAAGGGTTGTTAGGGATTGGAATAGGATGCCCAGGGAAGTGGTTCAGTCACCATCCCTGGAGGTATTTAAAAGACGTTTAGATGTAGAGCTTAGTGATATGGTTTAGTGGAGGACTTGTTAGTGTTAGGTCAGAGGTTGGACTAGGTGATCTTGGAGGTCTCTTCCAACCTAGATGATTCTGTGATTCTATGAGTAGGCTTTGATCTGCTGTACCTTAACTCCAGCCAAACTCAATGAGCCCTTTGTGAGATCATATAAAATGCATGTGGAAATCCCTGCTTTCCTGAGGCTGACCCAAGCAGCCAGAACTGCAGATTTTCTATCTGCTTACCATCTCATCCAGACCAATTCTTCAGCTCTCTTTCACAGAAAAAATGTTTTTTTTTCTTTTTTTTCTTATTCCCAGATCTTCACAGTACAATTTATTGTCTCCCATCCTTTAAGCTGTAGCCTTGTAATTATATCAGAGTTGCTTTACAGAAATGGTTGTATTGAAATACCAGCAGTGTAGATTATCTAGCAGAACAACATGAGTCTCATCTAGTTTTGAACTTTAAACAAAACCTGTCAAAAAAATTTGTCAGCTCTCCTGATGCCAAACCTTTTAAAAGTATTTATAGTGGTGGGAAGGTGTAAGGAGTTAAGGAGATAAGAATCCCACTTTTTAGTTGCTGTTATACGTGCTCATTGCTTGGATCAAATGTTCACAGTCCCACTGCTCTGGAACGGCTGAGAAGCAATTTACTTTAACTTAGTGGTTTTATTTCACATATTTGAATATAAAACACGTGGGAATCAATCTATCCCCTACTTGGAAAAACACAGTTTAGAGACACTCATCCTCAACATCCGCTACAGGTAAGAAATGTTCAGGTTATCCTCTAAAATACACCGCCAGGTCTCTAAAAATGAGGTTCACTGTGGCCTTTTCACAGTTAAAGGTTTACGTAGTATTAAAAAGGGGTAAGCTATTCCATCACCTTACCAGGGGTGGAGGTGAGGCTGACTGGTCTATAGTTACCCGGGTCCTCTTTCTTGCCCTTTTTGAAGACTGGAGTGACATTTGCTTTCCTCCAGTCCTCAGGCACCTCTCCTGTTGCCCATGACTTACCAAAGATGATGGAGAGTGGCTTAGCAATGACTTCCAACAGCTCCCTCAGCACCCGTGGATGCATCCCATCAGGACCCACGGACTTATGGATGTCCAGCTTGCCTAATCGGTCCTTAACCCAGTCCTCATCAACCAAGGCAAACTCATCCTTTATTACGACTTCCTCTGGGGCCTCAGGAGTATGGGGCTCCTCAGGACAGCCTCCAGCATTGTAGACAGAGACAAAGAAGGCATTCAGTAACTCTGCCTTTTCTTTATCTTCTGTCACCAGGGCACCAACCTCATTCATCAGTGGGCCTACACTGCCTCTAGTATTAATTTTATCCGCAATGTATTTGAAGAAGCCCTTTCTGTTGTCCCTGACCCCTCTCACAAGGTTTAATTCTAAGGAGGCCTTAGCTTTCCTAGTTGCCTTCCTACATCCTCTGACAACAGCATAAGTGGCCAGCCCCTCCTTCCATGATCTGTAGACTCGTCTCTTCCACTTGAGTTTGCCCAGCAGTTCCCTGTTTAACCATGCAGGTCTCCTGGCTCTCTTTCTTGACTTCCTACCTGTTGGGATGCTCTGTTCCTGAGCTTGGAAGAAGCAGTCCTTGAACACTAATCAGCTATTTTGGGCCCCTTTTCTTTCAAGTATCCTGTCCCGTGGGATTTCCCCTAGCAAATGCTTGAAAAGGCCAAAGTTGGCCCTGAAGTCCAGGGTTGTGATTCTGCTCGGTACTCTGTTCCTGCCACATGAGATCCTGAACTCCACCATCTCATGGTCGCTGCAACTAAGGCTGCCTTCAACCTTCATCGCTTCAACCAGCCCCTCCTTGTTAGTGAGGACAAGATCCAGCAGCGCTCCTCTCCTCGTTGGCACATCCACCATTTGCATCAGGAAGTTATCATCAATACTCTGAAGGAACATCCTGGACTGCAGATGGCTGGCTGAGTAGGCCTTCCAGCAGATGTCAGGGTAGTTGAAATCCTCCACAATAACCAGGGCCTGTGACTTGGCAAAGTCAGGATGGGGATCAGTAAAAGTGCTATCTTGGACTTCCAGAGGGCAGACTGAGCTGTTCAGGACACTGGTTGGCAGAGTCCCTTGGGAGGCAGTCCTGAAGGGCAGAGAAGTCCAGGAAGGCTGGGCACTCTTCAAGAAGGAAATCTTAAAAGCTCAGGAGCAGACCGTCCCCATGTGCCAAAGACAAGCCAGTGCGGAAGAAGACTGGCCTGGCTGAACAGAGAGTTGTGGCTAGAGCTTAGGAAGAAAAAGAGGGTTTATGACCTTTGGAAAAGTGGGAGGGCCACTCAGGAGGACTATAAGGACGTTGCGAGGCTGTGCAGGGACAAAATTAGAAAGGCCAAAGCTCATCTGGATCTCAGTCTGGCTACTGTTTTTATAAATACATTAACACGAAAAGGAGGACTAAGGAGAATCTCCATCCTTTACTGGATGCAGGGGGAAACTTAGTGACAAGAGATGAGGAAAAGACTGAGGTGCTTAATGCCTTCTTTGCCTCAGTCTTTAGCAGCAAGACCAGTTGTTCTCTGGGTACCCAGCCCCCTGAGCTGATGGAAGGGGACGGGGAGCAGAATGTGGCCCTCATAATCCAAGAGGCTGGTGACCTGCTACATCACTTAGATGTATGCAAGTCAATGGGGCTGGATGGGATCCACCTGAGAAAACTGACAGAAGAGCTGACCAAACCCCTTTCCATCATTTATCGGCAGTCCTGGATACCAGGGGTGATCCCAGTCAACTGGCGGCTAGCAAATGTGACGCCCATCTACAAGAGGGGCCGGAGGGTGGACCTGGGAAACTATAGGCCTGTCAGTCTGACTTCGGTGCCAGGGAAGCTCATGGAGCAGATTGAGTGTCATCACGTGGCACTTGAAGGGCAACCAGGCGATCAGGCCCAGTCAGCATGGGTTTATGAAAGGCAGGTCCTGCTTGATCAACCTGATCTCCTTCTATGACAAAGCGATCTCCTTCTATGACGCACTTAGTGGATGAGGGAAAGACTGTGGATGGGGTCTACCTTGACTTCAGTAAGGCTTTTGACACCGTTTCCCACAGCATTCTCCTGAAGAAATTGGCTGTTCATGGCTTGGAATGGCATACCCTTCGTTGGGTTAAAAACTGGCTGGGTAGCCAAGCCCAAAGAGTCGTGGTGAACGGAGTTAAATCCAGTTGGAGGCCGGTCACTAGTGGAGTCCCCCAGGGCTCAGTATTAGGACCAGTTCTCTTCAATATCTTTATCAATGATCTGGATGAGGGGATTGAGCGCACCCTCAGTAAGTTTGCAGATGATGATAACAAGTTAGGTGCATGTGTTGATCTGCTCGAGGGAAGGAAGGCTCTGCAGGAGGATCTGGATAGGCTGGAGCGATGGGCTGAGGTCAACTGTATGAAGTTCAACAAGGCCAAGTGCCGGGTCCTGCACCTGGGGCGCAACAACCCCAAGCAGCGATACAGGCTGGGAGATGAGAGGCTGGAAAGCTGCCTGGCAGAGAAGGACCTGGGATTATTGGTTGATGGTCAGCTGAATATGAGCCAGCAGTGTGCCCAGGTGGCCAAGAAGGCCAACAGCATCCTGGTTTGTATCAGGAATAGTGTAGCCAGCAGGACCAGGGAGGTGATCGTCCCCCTGTACTCAGCTCTGGTGAGGCCGCACCTCGAGCGCTGTGTTCAGCTTTGGGCCCCTCACTACAGGAAGGACATCGAGGTGCTCAAGTGTGTCCAGAGAAGGGCAACGAAGCTGGTGAGGAGTCTGGAGAACAAGTCTTATGAGGAGAAGCTGAGAGAGCTGGGATTGTTTAGCCTGGAGAAGAGGAGGCTTGGGGGCGACCTTATGGCTCTCTATGGGTACCTTAAAGGAGGCTGTAGAGAGGTCGGTATTGCTCTGTTCTCCCACGTGCCTGGTGATAGGATGAGGGGGAATGGCCTCAAGTTGCGCCAGGGGAAGTTTAGGTTGGATATTAGGAAGAACTTCTTTACTGAGAGGATTGTGAGGCATTGGAATGGGCTGCCCAGGGAAGTGGTTGAGTCACCATCCCTGGAGGTATTTAAAAGACGTTTAGATGTAGAGCTTAGTGATATGGTTTAGTGGAGGACTTGTTAGTGTTAGGTCAGAGGTTGGACTCAGTGATCTTGGAGGTCTCTTCCAACCTAAATGATTCTGTGATAATCTCCTGATTGAACATGGATTTCTAAGTCCTCCTGCTTATTCCCCATGCTACGTGCATTGGTGTACAGGCACTTCAGGGAGCAAGCTGAGTGGTCTTCATCACTGCTAGGGTGCTGCCCCACCGGTGCAAGCCCAGCTACAACCCAATCCCCCTTCAGATCTAGTTTAAAGCTTTCCAAATGAGCCTTGCTAATTCCTGTCCCAGAACCCTTTTGCCTTTGTGAGATAAACCTTTCCCGAGTATTACTGTCAGGCCCAGTGTCTTATAAAACCAGCCATTATCAAAGAACCCAAAGCCCTCCTGTAGCACCAGTCACACAGCCAATCATTTATGGACTGAATCCTTCTATTCTGTCCCATGTCATCAACCCAGAATGGAAGGAGGGAAGAGAAAATGACTTGTGCTTCAGACTCTTTCACCAACTGTCCCAAGGCCTGTAAGTCTTTCTTCATACCCCTCAGACTACGGGACTCAGCTTTCTCCCCACCTATCTGGAAGATCAGCAGTGGGTAGTATGTGGAGCGCAACAGGTTGGGGAGTGTCCTGGTGATATCCCTGATCCGGGCTCTAGGTAGACTGCAGACTTCCCTTCGATGAGGGTCATCTCTGCATATTGGGCCCTCTCCTCCTCACAGAAGGGAATCTTCTACTACAATTACCCTTCTTTCTTTTTCTTTCTTTCCTTCCTTTCTTTTCTCTTCCTTCCTTCCTTTCTTTCTTTCTCTTTCTTTCTTTCTTTCTTTCTTTCTTTCTTTCTTTCTTTCTCTTTCTTTCTTTCCTCTGTTTCCTTCCTTCCTTTCTTTCTTTCTTTCTTTCTTTTTCTTTCTTTCTTTCCTGTTTCCTTCCTTTCTTTCTTTCTTTCTCTTTCTTTCTTTCTTTTTTCTTTCTTTCTTTCTTCCGTTCGTTCTTTCTTTTCTTTCTTTCTTTCTTCTGTTCTTTCTTTTTCTTTCTTTTTCTTTCTCTCTCTTTTTCTTTCTTCTTTCTTTTTGTCTCTCTCCTTCCTTTCTTTTTTCTTTCTTTCTTTCTTTCTTTCTTTCTTTCTTTCTTTCTTCTTTCTTTTTCTTTCTTTCTTTCTTTCTTTCTTTCTTTCTTTCTTTCTTTCTTTCTTCTTTCTTTTTCTTTCTTTCTTTCCTTCTTTCCTTCTTTCTTTCCTTCTTTCCTTCTTTCTTTCTTTCCTTTCTTCCCTTTCTTTTCAGAGGCAGTCTTCTGATGTGAACTCACAGGTGGGCCTTCCACCACATCTTCACCTACCTCTCCTTCAAGATCCAGGGCCTCAAACCTATTACAGAGGGGCCCCTGGGGAAGCGAGGTAGGTAGGAAGGGGGGTTGCCTGTGGCACCAAACTGGGACTTTCTTCCAACCTTCCTTGTGTTTTTGGTTCCCTCCCTCTGCCCGACAGCAACAGGGCAGGGGCTCCACCAGTCTCTGGGGGTATCCCCCCGGCGGCCTTCTCTCTGGCACACCAGGGAGCGACTCCACCAGGCAATCTCCTGTTCCCTGATGTTCCTCAGTCTCTCCCCGTCCTCCCTGAGCTCAGCCACCACGGCGAGCCGCCCTTCCCCTGAGCACGGGCGGTCTCCTCGCTGCCCTCCCCCGGCAGCGGCAAGCTCAGGCGCTCCCTGCAGCCAGAGGCCTGAACAGCCGCGTCTCTGGGCAGGCACCCGGTCTGGGTCGCCACAGTGTGTTTGGGGCGAGCTCTGTGCCTAGGGGACGCCACAGAAGGGGTGTGTGCGATCGCGCAGAACACCGTGCCCTGCCACACCGCTGCTGGCGGCGGGAATCGCGCGGCACCGCCCTGCCGGGGCTGTCTCTGGGCGGAGCACAGCGCCGCGGTCACCGTCAGCCTCTGGCGAGAGGCGGCGGGGGCGGCCTGCTCGTGACGCTGCCTCGGGCCGTTCCGAGGCGGCCGGCCTCGTCGACTGAGCCTTCTACAGAGCTAGGAACATTGAATCATAGAAACACAGGGTTGGAAAGGACCTACAAGATCATCTAGTCCAACTGCCCTCCTATCACCAATACTGCCTGCTAAGCTACTAAACCATATCTCGTAGCACCTCATCCATGCGCTTCTTGAACACCGTGAGGGACGGTGACACCACCACCTCCCTGGGCAGGCTGTTCCAGCGCCTGACCACTCTGAGAGAAAAAGTTTTTCCTGATATCTAATCTAAATCTCCCCAGGGCCAATTTGTGGCCATTTCCTCAAGTCCTATCACTAGTTATCTGAGAGAAGAGGCCAACCCCCTCCTCATCACAACCTCCCTTCAGGAAGTTGCAGAGTGCAATGAGGTCTCCCCTGAGCCTCCTCCAGACTAAACAACTCCAGTTCCCTCAGTCGCTCCTCACAGGACTTGTGTTCCAGGCCCTTCACCAGCTTCGTAGCCCTTCTCTGGACACGCTCCAGGGCCTCGATGTCCTTCTTGTAGTGAGGGGCCCAAAGCTGAACACAGCGCTCGAGGTGCGGCCTCACCAGAGCAGAGTACAGGGGGACAATCACCTCCCTGCTCCTGCTGGCTGCACTATTCCTGACACAAGCCAGGATGCTGTTGGCCTTCTTGGCCACCTGGGCACACTGCTGGCTCATGTTAGGAGAGTATCAACCAACACCCCCAGATCCTTTTCCTCTGCAGTCTTCTAGCCACTCTGCCCCAAGCCTCTAGCACTGCATGGGGTTGCTGTGGCTAAAGTGCAGGACCCGGCACTTGGCCTTGTTGAACCTCATCCCATTCGCCTCAGCCCAGCAGTCCAGCCTATCCAGATCCATCTGCAGGGCCTTCTTACCCTCAGGCAGATTGACACTACCTCCCAACCTGGTGTTGTCTGCAAACTTACTGGGGATGCACTCAGTTCACTCATCTAGGTCATCAGTAAAGATATTAAACAAGATAGGCCCCAGTACCGACCCCTGGGGGACACCACTTGTAACAGGACGCCAGCTGGACTTAACTCCATGAACCAGAACCCGCTGGGCACGGCCCTCCAGCCAGTTCTTGACCCGGAGAAGAGTGTACCTGTCCAGGCCATGGGCAGGCAGTTAGAAGAGCTAGAAAAGTAGTAATTGTGTCTTGGAGAAAAACTTTGGTTGTAACTCGGCAGGTGATTCTTATGCTAAATACATAGTCTCTTACATCGTAGAAGCAGTGTCTGCTTCGTTCACGCTGCTTAAAAGCACTGGGAAATCCAGGACCTAATTCTGCACTGTACTATTTTTATGACATTAAAGGATCTTGCTTGATTTGACATCTGCCACCCTTTCAGCTTTTCATTGTTTTGCAGCTACAACTGTTCTATAAGGTTGTCCCCATGGTTTTCTGTATTTCCTTTTGATTTTGTTTTGAAGAAACAAGGCAATTTTAAAAGGGTTGTATTGAATGGTGTTGTTCTTTCAGCTGCAGGAAGGGTCACTGCATGATGTAAAAGCACATTACAAAGTTATGAGAATTGATTTGAAAACAGATGAGGGAGCAAAAGCAAAGTAATGTACGTAAAATCATAAAATGAATTTTATGTATCATTAATTCTGATAACTGACTTTATTACTTTGGAAAATTATTATGGCACTCTACTAAAAAATACTTAACCTAATTTAAATTTCTGAATGTATTTTTTTGGCAAATTACTGTAAGCAATATTTTTTAGTCAATGAAGTGGAGCTAATTTAGACTTCAAATGCTTCAAAAATGATGAATTTGCTAAGATAAGGTTTTTGAATTTTTCTGCTGCTATATTTTTAATGTTATTAGTAGAAGGAGAACTAAACTATGACAACTATATTGTCACCCTCTATGTATAAAACAACAACCAACTAAACGAAGAAAGAAACAAAAAACCCAACCCTAAGCACAAATTATAACAGTGTTTTTACAGAAAATGTTATTTGTATTTGTGTAGTGGCAGTGACTGAAATTCAAGAACCAACTACTTTCGTATAACTTAGTTGGCAGTAGATTCAGATCATTTAATTTCTATCTCCTTTTTCCAGTCAGGACTGGCATATGTCCTAAATTAGAGTACAGCTTAGAAAATGGTATTTCCTCCTCTCAACCTGGAAGTGTCTGTCTTCTACCATTTTCTACCACAATTGTCCTGGCCATCATAAAACAGTAGAAAGCAATAGAGGCATCTTTGTGCCTTCTGTCTTACTTCTGCACTAATATCCTAGTAATGAAAATATTCCTTATGATACAAGGTGCTCAGGCCATTTCTCTTTAACACATTGTATCCTGGATGGATATGATGTGTTAAAGATGGAACTTGGTGGGAGAAGTAAGGCAAAAAGTAGGATTGCTACCGTGGACTTTCAGAGTGCCAGCTTGGACCTTTTCTGGGACCTTCTTGGGGGTATCTCATGGGCTAGATTTCTAGAAGGCAAGGGTGCTTGTGAGAGCTGGGCAACATTTAAACAGCATTTAAACAGCACTTCTTCCAAGCTCAGGACTGGTGCATCCCTAAGAGTAGGAAATTGGGGAAGGGGGGCAGGAGACCTGCATGGATGAGCAAGGAGCTCATCGACAAGATCAAAAGGAAGAAGAAGGTCTATGAAATGTGGAAAAAGGGCTTGTCCTCTTGGGAAGAGTTTAAGAGTGTTGTCAGGGCCTGCAGGGATGCGACGAGGAAGGCTAAAGCCCACCTGGAGATGAAGCTGGCCAAGGAGATAAAGGATAATAAGAAGGTTTTTTTTAAGGTATGTAAACAGTAAAAGGAAGACTAGGGATAATGTGGGTCCCCTGTTGAACGAGGGTGGTGTCCTCGTAACAGGGGACACTAAGAAGGCGGAGATACTGAATGCCTTTTTTACTTCAGTCTTTGCTTCAATGACTCTCCCCCAAGACTCCTGGACCCTGGAGGGAGGAGAAAGAGTCTGGGAAATGGAGAGCTCCCCCCTGGTTGAGGCGGGAGTGGTTCGGGAGCGTCCGAATGGGATCAACACACACAAATCCATGGGCCCAGATGGGTTGCACCCAGGTGTGCTGAGGGAGCTGGCAGAGGTGATCACCGAACTGCTCTCTATCATCTTGGAAAGGTCTTGGAGAACAGGAGAGGTGGCTGAAGACTGGAGGATAGCTAATGTCACTCCCATCTTCAAGAAGGACAAGAAGGAGGATCCGGGAAACTACAGGCCAGTCAGTCTCACCTCTGTCCCTGGAAGGGTGTTGGAACAGCTTGTTCTGGATGCCATCTCCAAGTAATTGGAAGAGAAGAATGTTATGAGGAGTAGTCAGCATGGATTCACCAAGGGGAAGTCATGCTCGACCAACCTCGTTGCCTTCTATGATGACATCACCAGCTGCGTAGATGGAGGAAGAGCAGTGGATGCCATCTACATTGACTTTAGCAAGGCTTTTGATACCGTCTGCCACAACATCCTGCTAGCAAAGCTGAGAAAGTGTGGGATAGAGGAGTGGACAGTTAGGTGGGTTCAGAACTGGCTGACTGGCCGAGCTTAGAGGGTGGTGATCGGCGGCACAGAGTCTGGGTGGAGATCTGTGACTAGCGGTGTTCCCCAGGGGTCGGTGCTGGGTCCGGTCTTGTTCAACACCTTCATCAATGACCTTGACGAGGGAATAGTGTCCACCCTCAGCAAAAGTATGTCGATGATACAAAGCTGGGAGGAGTGGCCAACACACTAGAGGGCTGTACTGCCATTCAGCGAGACCTGGACCGGCTGGAGAGATGGGCAGGAAGAAACCAAATGAAGTTTAACAAGAGCAAGTGTAGAGTCCTGCACCTGGGAAGGAACAACCGCATGTATTGGTACAGGCTGGGGGATGACCTGCTGGAGAGGAGCTCTGCGGAGAAGGACCTGGGGGTCCTGGTGGACGACAGGTTGACCGTGAGCCAGCAGTGTGCCCTGGTGGCCAAGAAGGCCAATGGGATCCTGGTGTGCATTAAAAGGAGCATAACAGCTGGTCAAGGGAGGTGATCCTCCCCCTCTACTCTGCCCTGGTCAGGCCTCACCTGGAGTACTGTGTCCAGTTCTGGGCTCCCTGGTACAAAAAAAGACAGGGATCTCCTGGAAAGAGTCCAGCGGAGGGCCACAAAGATGATACGGGGCTTGGAGCATCTTCCCTATGAGGAAAGGCTGAGAGACCTGGGTCTGTTCAGCCTGGAGAAAAGAAGACTGAGAGGGGATCTTATTAATGTTTATAAATACCTGAAGTGTGGGAGACAGAGGGGTTTGGCCAACCTCTTTTCAGTGATCTGTGGGGACAGGACAAGAGGCAATGGCCACAAAACGGATCACAGGAAGTTCTGCACCAACATGTGAAAGAACTTCACGGTGAGGGTGACGGAGCGCTGGAACAGGCTGCACAGGGAGGTTGTGGAGTCTCCTTCTCTGGATATATTCAAGGCCCGTCTGGATGCCTACCTGGGCAACCTGCTCTAGGGAACCTGCTTTGGCAGGGGGGTTGGACCCAATGATCTATTGAGGTCCCTTCCAACCCCTACAATTCTGTGATTCTGTGATTAATCTAAAGCCTGGAAGTTCAAGGTTCACTGATTTCACCACAGTACTTTCGTCTTACAATAGATGAAGAACTAGCCCAGAGATTTTCTTCCTGCCTCTCCCCAACAAGCCCCTGCAAGAATGTCTTATGTGCAAGTCGTGAATAAACACCTAGCTCTGTCACCTCTTTAAACAGATGATTAGCATAGACATATGACACTGTGCAGGCAAAAAGGGATTGTCTAATTCTCACTCCTACAGTAAGACAGTAGAAATATTGTGTATGTGAGCTGACTCAGCAGGAAACTTAAAGGTGTATTTTAATTTAATCCTGAACCAGAAGCTTTGAAAGTTGGAGACCAAGCCTCACAGAAAGGTAGTGACGCTGGACTTTCAAAGACAAGTGAGAATTAAGCCAGGCTTTTACTGTGCCAATACTCCATGTTATAGAAGTGTTAAATCCTCTTAAAAGTGACAGAAGTGGCTTATCAAACATACTGCTGTTGACTTCAGTCAGAGTGCTTAAATTTGGAGGCAGCCATTTAAATCATTTGCAAGTGCTATGAGTATTGCCCAAGTACCTTTGAAAATCTGGAGCTAAATAACTATAGGACAGATTTTTGCCTGACCTAAGAAACATGGTCAAAATAATCATGAAGTGAGTGAGTGTAGTTGCATAAATTTACATCATTATGTCCTAAAGATTAGCTTTTAAAACAGCTTCTTTCAATCCAATTTGACAAAAGAGAGGAGTCAAAAATATATTTGACTTCTTTCACTGAAAAGTTTAGGTAGCCAAGAAACAACTTTCGAAAACCTCCTTGAGGAAAACACGACAGTACATTTTCTGTTCCATTAGACATTTGGAGAGTCCACCAGAGGGGATTTCCCCTGGAGACAAGAATGTCTATGAAACTAGGCTTCACTGTTTCTTCACTCACAAATCTGTTAAAATTAGGCATTTAAAAATTCAGGCACAAGCCTCTGAAAACTTCCCCCAGTGGTCATTTACATATTTCTGAGCCAGTCTAATATATTTTGAAAAATATTGCCAGGTCTTTCTGGAAGATGGAATGTAAGCACTTAAACATTTACCCAATGAAAGGTAATTAACTAACTTTCTGGGCTGTTTTCTCTCTGACGTAATTTACTGGAATACATCCATCAAGACAGTCAATTTAGTGACACAAACACAACTTGAAGAAATGCCATGTCAGCTAAAGTTAATGTCTTTCCTCACCATGTGGTGGAGATTTACTAAGAATGGTTCATTGCTGGCTGCTGTGGCCCCCAGTGGCATCACAGTTCTTTTGTGGAAGCAGTGCTCACTCACTAACCACTGTCTGTGTGCTGCTTTATTTGTACCTCTGTGGACAAAGATGGCAGGCTATTTTATAACCTCCTCTTCCCACCAGGAAACTGGGCAAAGAACCAGTTCAAAGAACCAGTTTCACTTTCTTGGTGCATACCAAAGATTGCATACATTAGAAGAGGATAAACTCTGTTCACTCAATTGAAAGCCATCAGCTTTTTTTTTTTTTTTTTTTTTTTTAATGCCTAGGGGGATATGACAAGACAGTATACTGCAAACTCAGGAACCTGCTGCCACCAGAGGTCTTCTAAGAGTTGCAATTTATTTTATCAGCTGCAGTATTAATGCAGTCCTGCAGGGTATACAAGGAGTGAGTCAGGCAGCCTCTGCAAGATGCTACCTCAGGAACATCTTCGGGGATTTACAGGGGCACTTTGAGGCTGAATGTGAGGATGCACTGTAGTGCAGACTTTTAGGAGAGCACTTCTTATTTCTTATCTCATGACAGTCACTGGAAAACCAATTGCTTTTCTGTGTCTCTTCTGTAGGTAAAGTAAGCGTGGGAAGGCCCTGCATAAGATTTCACAGCTGGCAATATTCATAGTAACGGAGCAGATTAACGGCAGGTCCATCCCTCAGTGAAATGCATTATGTGGTTATGGATCCCCAAGATAGCTGTGAGGTAACAAGTAGAGCTTTGTTGCAGTGCACATCTCAGCAGCAGCTTGCTACAATCCCAGAGAGAAGATAGTTAGAGTAACACTACAACTGACCAAAGTCATTAGCACCATCAAATGAGCTATGGTATACAGCAAAGCAGAAATTCAGTGAACAGTTTAGAAGCTGTTGGTTCTGGAATACTTGAAGCAATACATGAAAGAGATTGTAGTAACCTTGTAGCCTTTACTTGCCTAGGCGTGTACAGTTGCTTAGCTATTTTATCTTTATAACTCCAACAATATCTTTCTACTCTTCATGGACTTCATTTTAACTTCCATGTATTGCCACAAGTCAATTCAGACTGCAACCCTTTGCTTACCTCCATGCTCTGTCTAGGCTTCTATGCCCTTGAAAGCATATTCTTTGCATACCATGTATCAGCCCTGAGATATATGTCACTTTCCAACAGTGTCCCTTGTGTCTAACATTTCTTCTATACACATATAATTTCCTTATTGCTTACTTTTATGGGCAGTGCATCTGTGGTGTCCATTGCAAAGAATAGTGTTCACTATCTCTCTTAATGGCTATCATTTAGAGTACAGCTTTATAGTACATCTTTTTTCTCTCCACTGTCTTACTATTTAGTACTGCTGTTTGGCCTTTGCTCATACATACATTAGGATTCTGCATTCTTTTTAAAAATAAAATCATTTTTTTTTCACTTGCAGTGACCTATTCTTTTTCAATGCATTTTTTCCAGCACTGTAAGTCAGTTCTTGTGAGAGCTGGTGAAAGGGTAGATGAGAACATAACTGAATGAAAGTTGTGATGAAGCAGTGAAATATCAGTACTGCTGTACTACACTAGAAAACATTTGCATGATGTAAGATGAAAAGTTCTTGGAACCCAATTATAAAGAAACTGAAAATGTGAATTGCAGCACATCTTCCTTGTGTTTGGGCTGAGGTTCTTTGTCACCAAGTTCTGCTATATATGTATTAGTAGCCTATATATATGGTCAGCTGACAGATCAACTGAATGATAATGTTTAACTAGGGAAATTAATGTTTTGTGTTTGGCTGCTTCTTGTGACATGAGAAGGAGATTTGAGTTACTTTACTGCCATTAGGGCTCTAACACAGCTGCACACATGGACTGTGGGCTATTATACCTTGGGCAAAAATGGCTGAATAGCTCATGCAGTATTTCCTGAGCCTTTACAGTTAAGCTATGTTGTACAGTTGGATAGGACCTGTATTGCTATCCTGAAAATGCCACAGTAGGAAGCTCTATTAAACTGCTGGGGACGGAACTGATGGTGAATCTTGGTCAGAGTCTGCAATCGTGTAAACTACTTCAGTTAAGAAGGGGCAGGTTAGATTTCATGTAATTACTGGAATAGCTAATAAAATAATAGATGTGTACAAAGAACTAGAGATACTATGAATTTGCACATTCGATGCATTTGGAGAGAAAAGATAGATAATACGTAACTGAAGTAGTTTATCATCCTTTGTAACTTAGGCCGGGAATGTATCCTAAATGATTTCACACCTATTACTATTTTTTTCATATTGAAATATATATATTTTAAATAAATAATAATAAAAAATATGGCACATACCAGAGACAGCAGTGCAGATGCAACTACCGCAACAGATAGTTGCAACAACATGCAACTATCGGGGGAGGTCCCAGTTGACTGGCGGCTAGCCAATGTGACGCCCATCTATAAGAAGGGCCGGAGGGCAGACCCGGGGAACTATAGGCCTGTCAGTTTGACCTCAGTGCCAGGAAAGCTCATGGAGCAGATTATCTTGAGGGTCATCACGCGGCACTTGCAGGGCGAGCAGGCGATCAGGCCCAGTCAGCATGAGTTTATGAAAGGCAGGTCCTGCTTGACGAACCTGATCTCCTTCTATGACAAAGTGACGCGCTTGGTGGATGAGGGAAGGGCTGTGGATGTGGTTTACCTTGACCTCAGTAAGGCTTTTGACACCGTTCCCCACAACATTCTCCTCAAGAAACTGGCTGCTCGGGGCTTGGACTGGCGTACGCTTCGCTGGGTTAGAAACTGGCTGGATAGCCGGGCCCAGAGAGTTGTGGTGAATGGAGTCAAATCTGGTTGGAGGCTGGTCACAAGTGGTGTCCCCCAGGGCTCAGTACTGGGGCCGGTCCTCTTTAATATCTTTATCGATGATCTGGATGAGGGCGTCCAGTGCACCCTCAGTAAGTTTGCAGATGACACCAAGCTAAGTGCGTGTGTCGATCTGCTTGAGGGCAGGAAGGCTCTGCAGGAGGATCTGGATAGGCTGGAGCGATGGGCTGAGGTCAACTGTATGAAGTTCAACAAGGCCAAGTGCCGGGTCCTGCACCTGGGGCGCAACAACCCCAAGCAGAGCTACAGGCTGGGAGATGAGTGGTTGGAAAGCTGCCTGGCCGAGAAGGACCTGGGAGTATTGGTTGATAGTCGGCTGAATATGAGCCAGCAGTGTGCTCAGGTGGCCAAGAAGGCCAACAGCATCCTGGCCTGTATAAGAAGCAGTGTGGCCAGCAGGTCTAGGGAGGTGATTGTCCCCCTGTACTCGGCTCTGGTGAGGCCGCACCTTGAGTACTGTGTTCAGTTTTGGGCCCCTCGCTACAGGAAGGACATGGACGTGCTCGAGCGAGTCCAGAGAAGGGCGACCAAGCTGGTGAGGGGTCTGGAGAACAAGTCTTATGAGGAGCGGCTGAGGGAGCTGGGCTTGTTCAGCCTGGAGAAGAGGAGGCTCAGGGGCGACCTTATCGCTCTCTACAGTTACCTTAAAGGAAGCTGTAGTGAGGTGGGGGTTGGTCTGTTCTCCCACGTGCCTGGTGACAGGACGAGGGGGAATGGGCGAAAGTTGCGACAGGGGAGTTTTAGGTTGGATGTTAGGAAGTACTTCTTTACCGAAAGGGTTATTAAGCATTGGAACGGGCTGCCCAGGGAGGTGGTGGAGTCGCCATCCCTGGAGGTCTTTAAAAGACATTTAGATGTAGAGCTTAGTGATATGGTTTAGTGGAGTACTTAGTGTTAGGTCGGAGGTTGGACTCGATGATCTTGAGGTCTCTTCCAACCTAGAAATCTGTGTCTGTGTCTGTGTCTGTGTCTACCCTCCTCCCCCCTACTCCACTACCCCAGCCTTTATGGGCATGCTATTCTTTCCAAATAGCTGTCTGTATGGAAACTCTGAGATACCAATGTTTTTGGTGGTGGTTTTGGTGGTTTTGGCCCAGGTGGCCAAGAAGGCCAACGGCGTCCTGGCTTGTATCAGGAATAGTGCAGCCAGCAGGACCAGGGAGGTGATCGTCCCCCTGTACTCTGCTCTGGTGAGGCCGCACCTCGAGCACTGTGTTCAGCTTTGGGCCCCTCACTACAAGAAGGACATCGAGGCCCTGGAGTGTGCCCAGGGAAGGGCTACGAAGCTGGTGAAGGGCCTGGAACACAAGTCCTGTGAGGAGCGACTGAGGGAGCTGGGGTTGTTTAGTCTGGAGAAGAGGAGGCTCAGAGGAGACCTTATTGTTCTCTCCAACTACCTGAAAGGGAGGTGTGGGGAGCTGGGGGTCAGCCTCTTCTCACAGGTAACTAGTGATAGGACTAGAGGGAATGGCCTCAAGTTATGCCAGGGGAGGTTCAGGTTGGAAATGAGGAGACATTTCTTCTCAGAAAGAGCAGTCAGGCATTGGAACAGGTTGCCCAGGGAGGTGGTGGAGTCACCGTCCGTGGGGGTTTTTAAGGAAAGGCTGGACATGGTGCTTAGGGACATGGTTTAGTGGGTGACATTGCTAGTAGGGTTATGGTTGGACCAGATGATCTTGAAGGTCTTGTCGAACCCTAATGATTCTATGAAAGCAGTAACAGTTGAAAAAGCCAACTACCTACCTTAGCTTAACTACCTCAGGACACTTATATAAGGGCTGGACATAGAATACATAAAAAAAAGTCTAGAGCAATTTGATGTGTCTGACAGACCGAATCCATCACTGAAACATGATATATATAATTCCTATAGAGGAAGTACAGAGGAGGCTAGGGGCTGTCACTTTTGTTATTTGTTCAATGGAAGTATTTAATTTGCCACTTGCTTCTCCTTTGTTTGAAAAATTAGAAAGTACAGGGTTAATTGTGTATTATAGGAGAACCCCGAGAAGATGAAGTCACACACATGAACACACCTCTAGTCATGCTATCTAAACAAGAAGATACACGAATGATGACTTTAGAAGAAAATACATCTTCTCTCAAGTATTACACTCACTAAAGGACTGTGTGTAGACCTGGGCTGTCAGCAATACATTTTAATATTCTTTTTTTCAGCAGTTACCCGTAAAATTATCACACTGGTACAAAGGGTCCCCAACATTTTTAATCAGGAAATCTTTGTGTAAATGTCTCTTCATTACTGTCACTGCCTTACCAAAAGCAACACACTAAAGGTGGGTTTACTTTAGGAGAGAGTAGTGATTGCTGGAGCCTAAGGCTGAGGGGAGTCGAACAGAAAAAAATAAAATAAAATAAAATAAAATAAAATAAAATAAAATAAAATAAAATAAAATAAGGAAAGTATGTTCTGTAATATCTACAGAAGAAGAAAATGGCTGGTGTCATGGCATCTCCCAAGGCTTTCCAGACACTACAGTAGTGGCAAAAACTGGAGCAGTCTAACTCATTTTGTCATTTCCTCCTGTAAATGGAGGAGAAAGATCAAAACTTTTACTTCTTCCCTTTAGTTTTTCGATAAAATGGAGGTTTTAGAATGTTCCCATCTTTGCAACAAGTTGATCTTCTCAAGGGACAATTTTCAGTGGAAAATTTTGTGATCAGCTGTACTACCTACCAGGCATACCTTATTTAGGTATCATTGTAAATGAGGTTGAGAGTTTTCTTCCAAATAGGAAGATGTAAAAACCTTGTCAGTCTTAGCAGTCTTAGTTTTGGGCTTACTAGATTCTCAGTAGTTTATCAGCTAGCAAACCTTTTCAAATTATCTCTGAGCTGGAGCCCACAGCTTAAGCTGTATTGTACACAGTAATTGGGCTGACAAGTTATGCAGCAATTCAGCAATTAAACAGGGCATATCTAGCACTAAAAAAAAAATGCAGACAAATCTTAGAATGTTCCTATTGAATTTTATTCTCATTGTCATTCTCAGGAAAATATTCATATCAAAATTAAATTATTTTATAGTTATTAGTGGTCATTTCTTAAGTAGGCCATTAAGTATTCTTTGACACTGGCATTTTTCAATCTTGAAAAATTGGACTTTTCAGTTCTGTATCAGAAGAGAAAGTCAAGGCAATACGTATCCACAAAAAATGAAATTCTAAAGGTGAGAATGGAAATGTTTATATAAAAAAGTAGCATTGCTCTCTCTAACAATATGAAATGCCTACACAAAACATGATTTTATGCTTCAGAGATCTTTAACAGAGAATAAAAAAAAATCTGTTTTCCATATAATTATTCACGTACAAAAAGTAAATCATTTTTATGCAGAAAGACGCAGTTAGTTTTAGGTGTGAATGTAAACAGTGGATTTATGGTCCAAATTGAGATACCGAAGCCAGAAGACCAGTCATTCAATGCTCCTTCCATCACTGGTAAGAGATAAGCACAGGCAGACCACTGACATTTTTGTTTCTTGTCTCCCTTTGCCGATGCCAGACTCTCTCAATTGAGTTTATAGAGAATTGAGGATAGGTATGTTTAATGAGCTGTGTAAGGTTACATCAGGTAAGACTGGGCCTTAGATTTCTTCTTGGTCTTGGATTAGTTTTTTCAAGAGGTCTTTGTACCCATTGCCTTTTATCATTTTGCTGGGCACATCTGAAAAAGAATCTGCCACATCATCTTGATACCCTCCCTTAAAATATTTTAATACTTTGATAAAAACAATAATTGATAATTTATATTGATAATATAATTTATATTGATAATTATAATGATAATACTCATTATTATTGATTATTAATTAATAATTTATATGTTTAATCATTTATATACATTGATACATAAGATCCCCTCTCAGCCTTCTCTTCTTCAGGCTAAAAGCTGACAGCATGGACCAAAGTCCAGTGCAAAAACTCTTCTAGCTGAGGAAGGAGGGTTGCGTCTCTCGGTGTGTAGGCAATCTTTCATACTCCTTGCCCTTGAATGAAATCAGTAAGGGTAGCAGCCTGACCACCAACTTCGCTGCAGAACATTTGCTCATTTAGGGGTATTAAGGTTCAACTGGCACCTGCTGTGTGAACAAGCAAGGGCTCTAATGCACACCTGCTCTTCAACTATCTTATTTACTAAGAGCTGATGCCAAGCTCTAGTGCCACTCTCTGGCATACAGCAGCCTTTGAACAGAGGGGATTTCAGATAAAGAACAGAACTGAAACTGGGACTAGACGATAAAAACAAATATAAAGTACCAACATCGTCTTCATGTAGTAAGCAAAAGGCAAACCCTAATTTGTAGAAGATTGCAGGTGGGCTAGAATCCAGTGATCTGTACCAATTAGATAACAGTGAAAATTTGGAACCATTTTGTTTTTATTTTATATTTTTAAGATGTACTGATAGAGTCTAAAAAAATATTCCATGAGAATGCAACTCAGCTAACTTTGTAATTAATGACTCTCACTCATTTTTTTTTTCCATCTTAAATGGACACATTTGCATGTAGACTATCTTTCTTTATGTGAGCCCTTCTGTTCCTACTGATCTCTCAGCTGAAGCCATAAGCCTTTGTTTGTGACATCAACATGAGTTGCTGTGTACGTGATTATGATGTTAAGGAGAGCACGTTATGGCTTCAGGTGAGGAATGAACAGCAGGAGCAGACAAGTTCATAAGTCACAAACATCCTGCTTGCATACAAATGCCCCTATTGTCATAACACAAATGTTATGGAGAAAGATTTGCAGAATATGGAACAGGCAGGCAAAAAATAATAGTAATCAGTGGCTCCCCAGAGTTCTCCAGGAACCATTGGCTATTTAAAAAATAAAGGTGAAGGTGCACAATTTCTTTGTGAGCATAGGTTGTTGGGGTTTTCTGTTTTGTTTTCTCTTCCCTGAGGAAAAAGCTGATCTGCCCAACTTTTATAATTTCCAGTGATGTTTCACTTTCACAGTTTCCACTTCGTGATTGTGTACTTCAGCCAGCATACAGTTCTGTTGGCTGCTTCAGGTCTATGTTATACAGCAGAGTTCTTCCTCAGAAATGAAACTTCAGAAACTCAGCCAGACTAAAAGCAGATGCACTTCAGTGTGTTGGGGCATTCTTGTATGCAGAAGGTATAGGAAATGCATAAGGCTGTCAGAAATTATTATGTCAGATATTATATATGTGCATATATTTCATATGTGCTTTCCATGTGACCAGTTGAGGGCCACTCCAGCTGTACAGAATAAAATTTGGTGCTGCATACTGCTGCATGTGTGATGGATTCTGGAAGCACTTTATAAATCAACAGTTTAATTATACTGTGACCGTGTGGACGAATGCCACAGCGGTTGTGTTCAGTTACAGCTCACTTCTGGGTTTGTGTTTTTCTCAGAAAAGCACTATTACTGCCAATTAGCTTCTTAAAATGCATCACAGGATTTTTATTTTTATTTTTTTTCTACGTTGATATACCAGTTAACTGTCACACATCATCCTGAAAATTGGATAACACAAACAAACTTCTGACACTCCCTTACTTTACTTAGCTGGTGTACATTTTGATATTTTCTTGGCACTTTCTTGCTACTAGTAGTAATAATTTGTAGAAGTAATTGTGGCTAAAAACATCAAGGCTCTAGTTCCCTAGTTATGGACAAGAGAATAAATTATTAATTGCCTTAATTAGTTTAGGATTCTGAGGACACCAGAATAGTATTTTATTAAGAATTTACTACAAAAATAACACCCATTGAGGTTGAGGCTTTAATCATGCCTTTTCTACTGTCTTAAATGGGAATTGTCCTAAAATCCTGTTCAACGAACTGAAACTAGAGTTTGTTCTTCAAGGATGAAGGTAAATGAAATCTCTTTAGTATATGTGCCACATCTACATTTGGATTGCAGCAGCCTATTGACTGTGTTTCTTATTACTTGTACGGATTCCTTACTACTACCTCTTTTGTTTGCTACTGTTGCCTAGGAGACATTTCTGATTTTGTTACAATAAAAACAGTTCTCAAAATGAGATGAAACTTGAAAGACTTCAGAAGAATGCTTTTTAGCTGATTAGAGATGGGTAGAATTCATATACTATTCTAACCCTTGACCTTGAGTCAATGTCACTCTTAAATGGATGGAAAATCCTTCTGCTGGGAGTGTCATCAGAAACAGGGTCGGTTCCTCTTCCACCTGTGGAAGAGCAAAAATTCATCTCCCTCCATGTTATTTGGAAATCTTGCAAAATATTCACAACCAAACTGAAAAAATTGAAAAGTTTTGTTTTCAGGTAGACCTCTAATTCCCTAAATGGATTGGAGTACAGATACTTTAACCTGTCTTTTTCAAGCATGCTGAGTGGGTTCTCTGCTTTATGCGTTGTTAGTATTAAGAGTCAACCCTTTTGCAGCACTACTTCTCATTGAGTTTGGCTTTGCCTTTTATCAGCAACTTCTGCTTTATTTCTGAAGGCTATCTTCAAACAAACAAACAAACAAACAACTAAGTAATAGTGCAAAGACCATTTTCTGGTGAGCCCAGTCATGGTCTGCACTCAGTCCTTTTCCACACAATGCAATGCCCATACTGAGTGCTGTGCTAGAGTGCCTTCAGCTTCTTACTATCTCCCCTCATAAATCTACTCTTTTGTATCTCACAAGGGTAGAAACAGTTCCCTTCTTGGAAAAACAGAACAAAACAAAAAAACAACAACAAAACACATACAACCTTGGATTGTTCCAGCTAAGAAGCCTCCTGTATTTAAATTTAACTGAACTCATAATATAATGGATGCTATTGCTCCTGCTGCTGTTAAGATGTCTCTTCATCCGTAGGTCAGAGGCCCCTAACGTATCCCATCAATCAGCTGGCAAGTGGAGCCTTATGGGAAGGGAGGAAACATCTGAGGAACTTAGGTCATGAAATGAAACCAGAACCATTAGGTGGATGAACTATAGCTGCTGAGAAGTACTGCAATAGCGTATTGGCATGAGCTGAGGTACAGTTACACACCAGAACATACATTTGTTGAGGTGTATTGGTGATTATATAAAGAATGTTCATTACTCAGAGTCAGTGGCTTTCTATAACCTACTTACAAAGATACTACTTAAACCTGATTTTCAAATGAGTTACCAGAAGAACTGGATAGAGGGCAAAAATATTTGCATTAAAATACATACAAAGATGGTTAGTGTGTGAGTATGTGAGGAGAGTGTCTGCTCCTTAAAGGTCAAGGGTCCTTTTTCAAGGCAACAAGAGATAATAAGAAAGAGAGGAAGCGATGGGATCCAAGTCTGGTCATTCACACTAATGTATGAGAGCATACGAGAATGTAGGAATATTTACTCCAGCAGGGTTATGAGATGGAGGACTTCCAGGGTGGGACAGCAAACAGGGGACTAGGGGAGAAAGGTTGGGTTGTTTTCTGCAGTTGTTATGATACCAATTGGACAAAGGGCCTTAGCGTTGGGATTTCTTACCCAGAGAACAGATGGAGCCTTCTGTGCAAGAGGTGGGAAAGAAGATAAATTGAGCAGAGATGCTTTGTACCACTCTCCACGGTCCTCAGAGGCAAGAAGTACTAGCAGCAGTTAACATAAATTGCAACTGCTAAGTATGAGGCAGGTCTCAGACTGCACCTGAGGCCATGGAAGGTTTACCTCCAGGAGGACATTTTGAGCCTTTGCTAGGCTCATAACAGACCAGCTCTGGCATGGTGCTCAGGTGTTTTCAAGCAACACTGGGTTTGGCACATGATGAACAAAGAAAAAGCCAAGATAGTCACTGTTTTCACAGTGTTGTGAAAACATGTATTTCCATGCCTTGCAGTTATTTCTGTGATACGAGGCACTGGCTGAAGAAGGTAGCTGAAGCAGAGGAATGTTGAAGCTTTTACTTGACCACAATACTAGCACTCCACAGTCATGTAGAATGAGAGTTTACCAGTTTTAGAAAATAAATGAGTCAAAAATGTACAAAATGTTCTTCCATCTTCAGAACAAAGATGGCTGAGTTGTTCTGTCAATATCAATACATTCAATTACTTTTATCCTTTTAACTTGTTGTACACAAACTGTATTTTGCATTTTGTTTGTGACTGCCTGACAGCCACTTTATCAGAAAAGCATTTGAGCTTGCCAAATCATGAGCTGGATTCTCAAAAGTTCACAAAACAAGGAGGCCTTTTTTTTCCTTTTTTTTTTTTTTCTTGAATTGCTCAATAATCTGAAGATATTGCTGAAAAAGACATTGTTATGTAATAGAGATATGATTTCTGTTAAAATTGCTATGTTGTCACTCCCTAGCACTGATGAGAAGAAGAAAGTTCTCCTTCATGATGAAACACGGGAAAAGGCAAAAGGAAATGTTACGTTTTGCTGTGAAAAGGAGTCTTAATTAAAAATATATGTATATATATGCTAAAAGGAATCTGAAAAGTTTCAAAATAAGAGATCTAAAATGAAATAGAGCCCGGACACCAAGTATGATGCTCAGAGAGGTTTGTTTTTTCCCAAGGCATTTAGTTTCCTTTCAGTCTTCAGACTGCTCAAATGCTGTAAGGGACAACACTCAGGCCTCAATGGGATTTGGAATCAATGGGAATTCTCTGGTATGGATTTTCTAAGCCTCAGCTTCTTAGCAGACAGCTCCAAGAAGTTGCTGGGAAAATATATCAGAAGTTTTCATGACATTTTATACAAGCTCCTGATCTGCATTTATTTAAGTACCAAATTGGACTTAAAATAGCAACCAAACAATGAAAAACAAACAGGTTCATCACGGTTTGAAATGCTTACTTTGGACATTTTCCTAAAAGGAGTGTTCAAAGTTGATGATAGTCTGTGTTAAGCTTACTATATACAGGTATAAGTAGCTTCAAGTGGGTGACACCAAACTAATCTCTCTTCCTCGCAGAACAGACCAAGGCTCTACTGTTAAGTCACTTTATAGCAGTTCTTGTGTAACTTTCTTTTTTATTTATTAGTAGGGGGTTGGGCCTGGAGGTTCAGATGTGCTTACTAACACCTGTGGTTACTAATTGTGGATTTTTAGGTTGGAGGTTTACTGCACAGAATCACAATAGTGGCATATGACCTTCCTAAGCAAGACATGGCCTATTCTGTTCTCTGGATTCGTGGCACTTACGTGGTCCTTCAGCTCATGAGGGCTCTCGTTAATTGTCTTAGTATGTTAAGTTTAAATGTGGTAGTCCTTATTTGTGCTGTGAGGTAGGGAGTGGCTACTCCTCTTTGTCAGAGTGGGGGAATCTCAGTGATGTTAGAAGTCAGATTTCTCCCCCAAATAAGATAAAGTACTGTGGATACAGTGGCTCCCAAAATGTCAATCTTTAAAGCTCTGTCTATGTATTTGATTTCATGGGTGTCTAATTCTTTGATTTTCTAGGTGACTAAGAATTGGTCTCCGTGGAGATTCAAAACTTTCTTTATCTTGACAAGTCTGACCATGTTAAAGCTGCTGACTAAAGCTGAGACAGTGAAATGATGCAATATAAATCCTCCACCCCTTCCCTGGTCTGTCCCTAACCAGAGGGTAATATGTCTCTCATGAGGGAGGGATGGAACAGTGGCTCTTGTCCTAGACTGGTTGATTGGTTTGTTTTCTAAACAGACTGCTTCCTACAAAAATAGAAAGTATCTTGAGGAAAACAGACTGGAGTTCAGGCTTCACCTCTTAGGAGGGTGAGGTAGGTTAAAGCTTTAAAGGATTTATAATATACTTGAGTAATTAAAATTTTGTAACCAGTAATCAAAGTAATTACCATGTTCTAGCCTTTCCCAATCCTAAGTAACACCAAGAATTTCTTTTTTAAAAAACAGACAATTTATTTGATCTACCTCCACCTCACCTAAATGCACTGATAATTTAATTTCTTGAATAATAACTCAATGAAAGAAATACTTAGAGCTAGGTCATTCATTTAATGCTTCATAGCTCCCAATAACTAGAATATGCCTGCATATACTATGACATGCTGAATACCTGGCAAGTAAAAGCAGGATGTAGAGCAACCACTCTAATTACTTAAATCTACTTGCCCAGGGACAGGTCTTCCTGTCACTCATTAGGATTCTGAGCCACAGCTGTAGTAGCCTGAAGAGAACAAATGCAAGCTGAAGGGGCAGTGAAAGGAAAGCAGGGAGGTAAGTACAGTTTCTTATTTTGCTGAAGGAAATGAGGATAATGACATAGCTAGGAAAATAAATCTATATCCCTTAAATCATGTAATTTAAGGCTTGAGCTTGGATGTGAGTCCAGACTCCCACCTTGTTGATGAAACTTGTTTGGCTTACTACCTGGCTCATTTGATGAGGGAGTGGGAAATAAGTTACCCTCTAGACCATGAAACCTGGACATGGGGTTGGGCTATGAGGGTTGCATTTTACTATCAACTTAGAAATAGTGAAATCAAGAAATTGAGCACAAACTCTGGCACAAATATCAAGAGTATAGAGGTTCTGGGGCATCCTTCTAGTATGAGAGATGGAGAGCAAGAAACCCAGGAGACATTAAGATGGAATTTTGTCAGCCTTTCAAGAGGATTATGATTTGATGTCTCCTGCTTACTGATGTTTGGATGACTTTGAAGACTGGTCCAGCCCTGTGTTCCATTTACTGTCAGAGTCCTCCCTCCTTGATGCTGTCTATGAGTCTTCTCTGATCTAATGGAAAGAATAGTAATTGCGTGACATATGACTCTTGAAAGGATTTAGAC
This sequence comes from Cygnus atratus, assembly GCF_013377495.2. Lineage (NCBI taxonomy): Eukaryota > Metazoa > Chordata > Aves > Anseriformes > Anatidae > Cygnus > Cygnus atratus. Next base: position 12,639,339 of record NC_066365.1, read on the forward strand.
GTGAGTCATGTTCTGAAGTTAAACTACTGTTTCTCATGTGTCAGAGCTAGGATTTTCTTTTACTAGCCAGCTCTTCAACAAATGTGTCATTAAACAGGATGAAAGCTGGCTTCCCACCAAGAACAGGGCTAACTAAGGTTCAATATATTTGCAAATTTGTAGCTATTCTAGAAAGACAGCACTTTATTATAAGTATTACTTCCTTTTAAATAAATGACCTTCACTTTACATACTACTTAATTCTGTATGCAAATGTCTGAATAATATATTATGTCAATTAATTAATGTTAAAGATAATTTTAATAAGTAGGTAAGAAGACTGATTGGTTTCATTTTTTCTTATATACTTTGCCAGCTGCAAAGTTGTTTTTTGGAATAAATGGTTTTGTTTACAGAAGGAGTTAACATAGGCTCTGAAATCATTACCATTTTATTTGCAACTTTGTAAAGTTGAGCATACCTGCACTGAAGGGCTAGGTAATCATTAGAGTTAAAATGACTGAGCAAGCTATTCAGTCTGATGAGAGGCTTCTCTCGAAGTCACACTGGAAAGAAAAATTCTGAAGCCCCTAAATCTGTTCCTAGTGAGCTGGATTCTACTTTCTCTTACTCAGCTGAATACATGTGCTGGTCAAATACCTGAGGATGTCAGGAAACGAGGCTCTCAGAGGCGAAGCAATGATGTATACAGAAGACAGATGTGCTTGATACCAGTGAGTTTCTTCATATTTGTGTGTGCTTCTGCATTGCCCTGAGAGTGGTAACAGAGGTGGCCATACAACGTTTTGTGGTCTATGGCAGGTCTAGGTCTTGTTAAGCACTGCTAACCATTGAAATCTGGGTAGGGCTAACTTTCTAAGTGGAAGTGTTGTGGCAGATGTTATGCCAAGTACTCGGGATTCTCCTCACTCTTAATTTCTTTTATCAGAGCCGGTTGTTCATGTGCCTATTCGTAGATGTGCACCTGTTTAAAATGAATCCTTGCTCACTTGGAAGAGTTTTGCTTTGGCACATGGATTTGTTTTTTAACACTCAAAGTTCAGAAAGGGTCCTGAGCTGCACTGGGAGAGCACTAAAGCAACACTGGAAAATCTGGCAGTTTGGTTTTCAGAACTGTATTGTGTTGGTTTTAGATCCTCTGTGAAATCTTATCGTAATGGAACAGCTGGAACCTGACTGATGCTTCTTGCTGTACAGCCCCAGATGATGTATAGGTATGCTCCACTAACCTTAAAAGACCTTCATTTCACTTACACATTTGATCACTGGGAGCACAGAAAGTGCCAGCGCTGTTCTGATCCTCTGCCTGGCAGTATTCAGTAGCAGAGCATTAAGAGTAAAGTGCACAAAACTTCTCAGCAGGAAGCTGTGTGATATCAGGTAGTTAAGTGAAGACCCCTGAGACTTGTGCTTTTGAACTTAAGAACATTGGAAAATCATACGCTTAAGCCACAAGGTGACTAGTCACATGCCCAGGCCTGCACTATCATATTTTTGTAAGAACCATGAAGAACATAATAAATATGTATTTTCAATATAATTTCTGTCTCCGTATGGTTCATAGCTAGTTCCTTGCTTGAATTACTTTTCTGACAGCAATGCTGTCAGGTGAAGTGTTGTCTTTGGTATATATAATGCAATCTGTGGCACTGACATTTTTGAAGCGCATTCAGATGGTTAAAATCTCATATTAATACCATGGAAATATCTCAAGACTATGACCTTTTCTGTCTGCCTGAAACTCTAAAATATGTGTATATTACAACATGCTTGAGTTCCTTAGTCTTCTCTCTTTCTGGATTTTCTACATTGGCTCTTCAGAGTTTGGCAGCATGGTCAAACTGCTTGCTGCAGACTGGAACATGGGGTCAGCTTGCCACTGGCAAAACTCAGGCAAATGAAGCTGTACCAAAAGTCAATTTTTTCCTGTTAGAGACTCAGAAGGTCTCAGAGTCCAACATCTCCTATTAAGAATAAGTGGCACATCTGATGCTGTCATTTGGCTGCTTCATTTCACTTACAGCATGGGAATTGTGCCTTTTTGGAAACCTGGTCCCTGCTGTGTTGGAAGGCAAGTAAAAGGAATTACAAGTCTGTGTAATAATGCAAGGAAGGGCATCGAACAGGACAGGCCAACTGTTTTTTGCTGAGCTAACAGCTCCCATTAAGATCTTTTACTCTTGTCTTAAATATAGGTATATGTATTTTTATATATATAAATACATATATAAACTATATATACACATATACATATAGCTATATTATATACATATATAAAAAGTATTAAAACATTAGGAATACCAAATGCAAAGTAAGATTTCTCTTTTTGATAATGTTCCTAATTCCCTTTCCCTTTAGATTCAGGGATTTACGTACAGAAGAAAAATATTTAGATTGCTTTTAAAGTTTTCTCACTGCAGTTTTGGGTAGAAAGGAAGAAATGATTGTGATTGCCTGGAAGTATTCCAGTGCTTGTCTTTAAGTCCCTGATAACAAAATAAGACAAGAAATAGAAGGGGACAGATAAACACAGCAAAATCGCCAAATGTGTTACACGGTGGTTGTGGGTTTTTGTTTGTTTGGTTTTGTTTTCTTGCAGAGTTGCTGTGGGTAGAAGCGTTCACAGGAAGTCTTTTCACTCACCCTGTAGTCCGGGTTCCAGGTAATACCAGCTGTTTAGGGCATACCTTCATATAACACCCTGGATTCATACCTGTGCTGCAGAACATAAATATGTGATATAGCCAGATAAGGTGTTATTGGTTGAAGAGAAGGGGTAGGAAAAGAGTAAAAAAGTGGGGAACAAAGAGTGTGCATGAATTGCAATACATTCAGTTCACTAGTGATCATTACACATTGGTCTCGGATGTGAGTTTGGTTCAAACTGTCTGTTTGCATGAAACTGGTCCTTTTGCTGGCATATTCTCCCAGTCTATTTTGTTCTGACCTGTTTCTTATACAATTACCCTAAACAGCAGGCAACGCCTAATGTTGTAAATTCATAGTAAGGTGGACTTATTAACTGGTATGTCTATATTTATCTTCTTGTGTCACTCATTTCCTCCATTTCCTTTGCTTTTGAACTGAGCAAGAGGAATTGTCTCAGGCTGTCCCCATGCAGCTTGTTCAAGTTGCTGTTTGGGATCAAGGCAGTACTGCCTAGCAGACTCATTCCACTTTGCAGGATTCTCTATGATGCTGTGTATGAGGAGCCACAAAAGAAGTCTGGTCCTTGTGACCTACCTGCCTCTACTATGTGATCCTCCAAAGTCATCTTTTTACTGATGGATTTCTTGAAGAGATTGACAGCTAGTAGAGCTGTCCTGTCTCTTATTGGATTTGACTGTTGATTAGACTTTTTTATTTTTTTTCCCAAAAAATCCCATTTTATTTCACTCATTTCCTCCTTTTGCTTAACTGCTTGTCATCTTGGCAAAGCCCTGAGTAATATCAAGATTTTTTTCTGGTCTGTTCCAGAAAGGGTATTTACCTCTGACATTGTTGCTCTTAATAGTCACATGGTGGCTGTAATATTTGAACTGGACCTCCTTGCAACAAACTGGTGATTGGCCTACCAGAAAGCAATGAGTAAACCTTTTCCATGAACTTCACGTTTCAATGTAGAAGGATGTCTCAAAATGGAGGTTGAGCAGTCACTGTATCTCACTGACTTCAATGGGAGCTGCTAGATGCTTGTTGCTTGTGGAAAATAATCTAGCTTTAAATACCAGAGCCTTACTACCATCTCTCATTCCTAAAAATTAGGACCAAGTCTCATAAGCTATATATCTCTTTCAGCTGTGTTAGCTTTCTTGCCTCTCTTTCCTTTAGCCATTTGTCTGTCTTGGTTTTAGCTTTGAAGCATTTTGCTGTGTGCACTTCTCCATCCCTAAAAGGCTCCTAAATTAAGTGAAAGATGTATCTGAGTTTTTTTTCGCTTTCATTCCAAAGCCATATTTCTCACACTACAGATTTCACATACTCCCCATTCTCCCCCACCCACTGCTAGTCATGCTAGCAGCATGATTGATCCTGTCGTGAATGGATCAGCAGCTTAGGGGTGATAAATGTCTGACTCCCACCTATTTCCCATAATATCTGGGTAAATTTGTATCCAGATATTTCTTTCCTTGGACAGAAGAGGTTGGGGGAAAATGCTGTCAGTTTTCAAGAGGCCAAGAAACTAACTAATGACTTTTTTACCTTATGATGCTCGTGTGGAATTAGCCCCAGGCTGTCGGCAGCAGAATTATTTGTCTGATAGTTACTCAGGTGCCTCTGTGGAGTTAGTGTCCAACAGCATATCCTGGGAGCAAGTCATGGTTGTGTCTACCTGTAAATTCTCGTCAAGCTGGAAGATCAGTGAGTGAATAAGTATAAAGGCTGAATAAAAGGTGTCAGCTTAAAAATGTGTAGGCAATATGGCGGGCATGGTTTACCAGCCAGTGCTCATTTTGGACTGATTAATATGAAATGTAAAGAAAATAGCTTAAAGAATGGATTTTTCAAGCACCAAATTCATAAAAAGAAACAAAAAAGAACACAGTGCTTCTGTTTGGCATATCTACCTTACTTGTTCATACTTGCCACTTGGACTTTTTTTCACTCTATTTATATGGAGGGAGCAGAATGTAATGGTATATATATGATCAAAGTATTACTGAGGGCTAATTTGGCAACGCTTTACAATGAGTACCAAATTACTTGCACTTCATTTAGTATTGATTGTAAAAACATTAATCATGGTAAATTCTTTTGGTATCATTCATGTGGATATAGGATATAATACTCCCGTAGTAAGCACTGAATAATTTTAAGGATAGATCAAAGTTATCTAAATGTCATCCTGATTGCCTCTCAGTGCTCCATACTCAAAACACAAATACGTATATTTGGAAGGAAGAATGTGCTTTAATTTATTAGTGTTTAGCAGAACTTCACTGAATGATTTTGCTGTAGGTTCAGATGAATCAACTGGAGCTGTTCATTCACTTTTTTGGTACACAGTCTTAACACTATACTTCTCATTCAGAGCCTGTTTCTGTCTCTGTAATGGGATGCACCTTCATGTAGATGACAGGTGAGGTGTTAAAATGTTACACGTGACTTCACTGAAGTGTCTTAGAGGTAATTTCAAACGAAAGGACTGGAGCAACACAGCCCACTTATGTCTCAGCGTCTGTCCAGTGACTCAAGAAGCAACAACTTTTTCCCCCTGGAATAGTTTTTCCTTTCCTGAAAGGCACGGACCTGTGAGGACAGTACATGGACTGAGATGCTGTATATGCCTGCCCACTGGTAATCAAATTCCTGAGATTTCATGCTGATTTATTTCTGAATGAGATCAAGTGTTGGCTAGGATTGTCAGATGCTTTCCAGTTTTCCCTGTGTCCTGCTGTTGATCGCTGCAATATTTAAGAGTGCTTGTTTTTATGAGCAAGAAGCAAAAGCAGTGCTGTTGGGAAGAAGGGAAGAATCTCCAGAGCTATAGAAATAGGAGCTTAAAACTTCATTCTTCTTTGAATAGCTGGGATGTGCCAGGTAACAAACTGGGATTGTGTAGCCTAAAGGGATAGCAGAGCTGCCTTCTTTCCTGTTCTTTTACTCCTGTGTTACTGCTGCTTTTGTCTATTTCATATCATAAGAACAGAGCAGTGGTCTACTGCACTTACCAGCAGTGTCAGGTGAGATGAAGTGTAAGGCAGAGCTGGGGTTTCTAGAAAACATGGCATAGGATATCCCGAAGGTAAGATGTTCATCTCAGCAGTTGAGGCCCTTCTGGCAGCAAGCTGTTAATAGGGGTGGGTGGACCATCTTCATCTATAATCTCAAGAAAAAAGCTTCCTAGGCTTTTTTTTATGCTATTTCTGACTTGTTATTGTGCTTTTCTCCTCAAGTCTTCAATAAAAAAGCAGTTCTCAAACTTCATCACTGACGCTGTTAGGCATGTTTAATTTACAAATGTTGTCCAGAGAACCTATTTATTAGCAGTCTGACTCCAGTAAACTCAGCAACTAATTCATTTACTGCATAACTTTGACACTAGCCATTTAAATTATTTTGTTTATATGGATAAGTGACACCATTCAGGCAGGACACTGAACAATTAATTTAGACATGTCAGTGGCTGGAGACATTGTGACATAACTAATTTAGATATTTTTGCCTGTTGCAGTCCTTTAGGCATAGCAATGTAATTATGGTAAGTATCCTCTTCTTGTGGCTGATATACTTGCCAGTCTGTATTGTGATTTACATGAGAAGTGTTGAAACAGACCAGGAATATTGAGTTTTGCTTAGTACCTAAACTTTGTGAAACTTGACCTGGCACTTCTATTGAAGCAAATAGCTATGCATTGAAAATCCTACAAGCATAGAGAAGAGATGTCATGAATCAAATATCTGATTAATGTGTTAACCTTTCCTTAGCCATTCCTCAACAGGGGACCAAAGATTTTTGTGGCTAAAGTTGCAGTAAGTGTCCAGGGGTGGGGTGAAAAAAATCAACATTTTCATCTTTTTTTTTTTTTTCCCCACTTCATCTGAAGGTGTTTTCCATTCCCTAGCTCACTGGGGTTTTTACTGCTAGAGAGGAAGACTGGCTAAGAACAGATATACCAGGTCTCTGTGTCATTGAGTATGTTACTCGTTTTCTTTCCAGAGGACACATCTTCTGGAATTTTTTTAGGCTCCGTAGTGGGTTTATGTGACAAGGTTTGGGTAGCGGGGGGCTATAGGGGTGGCTTCTGTGAGAAGAATCCAGAAGCTGCTCCCTGTTAGATAAGGGGCCCACTGCTGGCTAGAGCTGAGCCAATAAGTGATGTTGTTTGCACCTCTGTGGGAACAGATTTAAGAAAGGGAAAAACAAACAAACAAACAAAAAACAACAACAAACAAACTGCTGGGGAACAGCAGCTGGGAGAGAGAGGAGTGAGAAGCAGCCCTGCAAACCCCAAGGCCAGTGCAGCAGGAGGGCAGGAGGTGCTCCAGGCATGCAGCAGCAGTTCCCCTGAGGCCTGTGGAGAGGCCCCCGGTGGAGCAGGCTGTCCCCCTGCAGCCCATGGGTCCCACACGGAGCAGATCTCCACGCTGCAGCCCGTGGAGGAGCCCCCGGTGGAGCAGGTGGATGTGGTCTGGAGGAGGCTGCGGCCCATGGAGAGCCCCCGCAGGAGCAGGCCCCGGGCCGGAGCTGCAGCCCGTGGAGAGGAGCCCACGCAGGAGCAGGTGGTCTGGGGGGAGCTGCCGCCCATGGGGGACCCGTGCTGGAGCAGTTTGCTCCTGGGGGATGGATGGACCCCATGGTATGGACCCATATCTGGAGCAGTTCTTGAAGAGCTGCTGCCTGTGGGCAGCCCCTGCAGGCTCAGTTGGGGAAGGACCGCATCCCGTGGGAGGGACACCACGTGGAGTGATCTCCCTGTCCTTATCCCCTTGAGCCCTTTTCATCGTATTTTCTCCTGCTTTCCCTTTGAGAAGGGTGAGTGACAGAGTGGTTGTGATGGAGCTCAGCTGCTCACCTGAGTAAAACCACCACAGAAGGCTAAATTATTTTGCAAATAGAAACCCAATTTGAGGATCATATTTATGGCCATTTGTTTGTTCTTTACTCAGAAATGGTTCATTTGTCCCTTTCAGTTGGTGTAAGATGACAGACCCTCTTCCAGCCTGGTCTGATTTCCTGGGTGAACTGAGAGATGTGTTTTTAACGGTTGTCTGTGTCATACCATTTGATACCCATGTAAGGTTGTTTAGATTTCAAAAGCAAATTATATAGTGTCATGCCTTCTGTTTTCAATGGGACTTGCTACCTGGTAAGGAATCTTGCCTAAGCATCCATAATCGTTCAGAATCTTCACCTTGAAAATCTTGGCCCAGCCACGAAACTTCAAGTTATGCAGTTTTTAAAAGCCCAGACCCAGGTCCGTTTCTGCAGCACAGCTTTTGCATTCACTGGCTCAAGGGCATGCTGTTTTCCTGACAAGCTTTAAAAGCAATATGATCATTTCATAACAAAACAGATTTGTGAAAGGATTACACTCAGAATAACTCTGCTGCTGAAGTATCACACTGGTAAGGCTGGTCCTTGATACCAGTGGAAGATGATAATATTAAACTTCACTTTTTATTGAGTAACTCTGACTGTTTTCTGCTTCCTCCTAGTTCTATATATGTTGATAAGAATAATCTTTGCTTTAGGAATGATATTCAAATGCTTTCAAAGATTAACTGGCATGGCAATAGGAATTTGGAAACAAACAAACAACAACAACAACAAAAAAGTAGAATTCCTATTTCTCCCTTCTATAGAGAATAACATAAATAAATACTGTGGGTGTAATAACTTTTTTTTTTTTGTCATTACTCTCAAAACATCCAGTGTTTGCTTTTGAAATCCTAACTCTAGGAGTAATGTGGTTAGGAGAGAATCCAAAGTTCCCTGTTCCTCACTCATTTAGAAATATTTTTTGCTCCATTAACCTGTCTTTTAGGAAAAAGCATGAAAATGTGATGTATGTGTATCCTAAGGAGGTCACACCTTCAAATCTTTTAAAGGAACCTAAAAAGATTATCTTAAAAGTGCAATAATCTGTTACGAGTTTGTCTGAAGAGTTTGGAGGGCTTGTTTCATTACTTATGGTTTGAATTCAAGGAAACATAGAATGGTTTGGGTTCAAAGGGACATTAAAGATCGTCTAGTTCCAACCCCCTTCCAAGGGCAGATACCTTCCACTCAATCACATTGTTCAAAGCCCCATCTAACCTGGCCTTGAACAATTCCAGGAATAGGGCATTCCCAACTTCTCTGGGCACCCTGTTCTGGTGCATTACCTCTGAGTAAAGTATTTCTTCCTTATATCTAATCTAAATCTGCCATTCACTTACCTTCATGTTGTCAGCAAACTTGCTGATGTTGTACTCAGTCTCACAGTCCATGTCACTGACAGAGATGTTAAATACCCCTCAAGATTGAGAATTCTACTAGGCCATGATCATTGCAGCTCAGGCTACCTCCAATTTTGACTTCTCTGGTAAGTTCTTCTGCATTAGTGAGCAACAGGTTAGTGATCAATGCCTCTCCTCTGGTTGGGTTCTCTACAACCTGTACTAGGAAGTTATCCTCAACACACTCCAGTAGTTTCTTGGATTGCTTACTGTTTGCGGTGCTGCTTTTCCAGCAGATTCCTGGTAGTTGAAGTCACCTAGCAGGATCAGGGCCTGTGGGTATGACGCTTCTTGCAGTTGAAGAAAAGACCTTCACTAACATCCTCTCCTTGATCAGGTGGCTTGTAGTAGACACCAACCACAAAGTTTCCTTTGATGGCTTGGTCTCTAATTTTCACCATAAGCTCTTGATTTATTCAGTGCTGTTTTTCAAAGGCAGCTCCATGCAATCAATTCCCTTTTTTCTTGCATAGAGGGCAATTCCCCACTTTTCCTTCCTTGCATGTCCCTTCTGAACAGTTTATGAACATCAATTGCAGCACTCCAATTACGATTCATCCCACCAAGCGTCTGTGATGGCAGTCAGATCATAGTTTTCCAGCTTGGCAGTGGCTACCAGTTTCTCCTGTTACTCATGCTGTGATTGTTTGTGTACAGGCATTTCATTTGGGCCTTTGACTATCCAAACTTTCTTGCAGAACCTTTTTGGAGAGTTGGGGGACATTCCTCACTTCTCCCATTGGTGCACTATTCCTCCCTCTATCTTGTGAGCATGTGAATGGCCAATAGACGACGTGGCAGTTGTTTTACAGACCTTTCTTCCAGGCAAAACGTGCAAGCAGTACATAAACTAAAAATATAGAGGCAGCTATTTTTCTAAATACTCTCTTCTGTCTTAATAATTAATAAAACATTAGAACTTAAGAAATATGTTTTATTCAGTTCTATTGTCACACAAGATACATTGATGAGTGGATTAACTTTTTGAGAACTGTGTAACACTGAAAATTGGATCAGACTTTTTTTTATGTTTTTCAGGTTGTGAGAAATCCCAAAATTGAAACTGGGGGGCAAACCTCAGACATATTGAAGGGTAGAGATTTTAAGGAGACTTACATTGGCATATTGTAGAAGAGGGAATTGTAGAGAAAATGGGATTTGGTGTATTTTTTATTGATGATTCAGTAAAAGAAACTCAAAGCAAAATCTAAAAAGGGAAAATGTATGGGTATATGATTAATAATGTTTCCTGACTTAGATTCTCAGTTCAACCCAAACTTCTGGAGCTGAAGTATAGAAATTTCATTTTATCCTAGTTCTGGGTTCCATACAGATTAGTTCTGCCTACAAAGAAGTGGGCAAAACCAGACCTGCATTTGAATCAGCTGCTAATTGCACAGCATAGTATGTTTAATGCTAGTAAAGTTACTGGTCCTCACAAAGCCTTTACAGGTGGAATGGCTTGAAAAAAAGAGACACTAACCTTCCAATAACCTTCCTGGCCAGAGGAAGTCATAGTGTTCTTTTATGAGATTATTTTTAAAATGCACATTTTTTTTTATGAAAACAAAACTTAGCAGTTTGTCCAGTGAACCTTTTGCTTCAGTGCTCACTGAAAGAGAAGGCCCTGCCCCACATGTTACTTCTGACACTTCAGCAGTATTGGTATACTTCTTATGCTTCCCAGAATCTGGAGATTGATTTCAAAGCATATCACATCTACAGTTAAAAGCTGAAATGCAAAAGGCCAACAGCATAAAGTGCTGGTTCTTCTAGAAACTGGCCTGGGTGTGGATTAAGCCCCTTTGAGAAAAAAGGTTGCTTCTTTCCTGGGGTAAACCTGTCCTGAGGACACATGTCTATATAGAAATATCTATGGTCTTCCAATGGCTCATTTACAGAAACATATGTGAAGGCTGGTGCTTTCTTGTAGTGAGAGAAGATAAAGAGGTATGAAATCTCTTCCAAGGTTCATGAATAACCATATTCCGTCTTTCCTGAGGTGCCCTATCATTTGCCTTTTCTTGCCCTTAACTTACTGTTGAGGATGAAGGGCATCGACATGCCGATATTTATTTATTTATTTATTCTGGCAAGAGGGCTCTGTGTTATGTGGAATCCAGTCCCTACTATTACAGTCAGTTTTAATTTCTTTGAGTGAGCAATCTCTACTCTCTGACACTGTTTGTTTGTTTGTTTGTTTTCTGTCTGAAAAACATGAATTAGTATGATTGAGAAAGAGATGTAGTTAGCAATGGCATAGACTGGATCATTATATTTTTTTCAGCTTTACACTAACTCAGATCTCCAATTTTCTAGCCTATGCATCTTTCATCACTTATTTACAGTCACATTGGAATGAAGTGTCCAGAACTTAACAATTAAATGTCTTTTTATTTTCATTAGGCTGGGTTTTAAAAGGATCTTAGTAACCAGTTAAGTGCATAAATCAATGTCTATTATATATATATATATATGTATATATATAAATTATTTTTTTCCAATGGTTAGGATTACTAACTACTGCAATGTTGCAAGAGTAGTTTTGATAGCATATTGGGTTTATATGAGAAAGTTTTGGTAGTGGAAGGGGCTGCAGGGTTGGCCTGTGTGATAAGAGGCCAGAAGCTGCCCCGTCTTGCCAAAGCTGAGCTAATGAGCATCACTGGTTGTGCCTCTGTTATAATGTTTTAAAGAAGGGATAAAAACCTTTGCATAGCAGCTGTGAGAGAGGGGGGTGAGAATATGTGAGAGAAAGGAGTTGGACTCGATGATGCTTGTGGGTCCCTCCCAACTTATTGTGTTCTATGAAATAACTCTGCAGATACCAGGTGAGTGAAGAAGGAGGGGGAGGAGGTGTTCCAGGTGCTGGAGCAGATATTCCCCTTCAGCCAGTGGAGAGGATCCTGGTGAAGCAGATTGTCCCTTTGCAGCCCATGGAGCAAATATCCACTCTGCAGCCTGTGAAGGACCTCATGTTGGAGCAGGTGGATATGCCCTGAAGAAAGATGTGGCCTGTGGAGATGGACCCACTCTGGAGCAATCTGTTCCTGAAGGAATGCACCATGTGAATGGACCTTAAAGAACTACAGCCTGTGGGAAGGATCATATCCCATGGAAGAGACCCCATACTGGAGAAGGAGAATAGTGTGAGAATGAAGGAGGAGCAGAGATTTATGAACTGAACAACCCCCATTGGAAGAATTGAGAATGAAGTTGAACCTGGGAAAAAGGGGTGTGGAGAAAGTTGTTTTATAGTTTGCTTTTAGTTCTCACTGCCCTACTCCATTATCAGTTGGCAAAAATTAAATTAATTTTCCCCAAGCTGACTCTGGCCATGATGTTTGGCAAGTGATCTCCCTGTCATCTCAACCCATGAAGCTTTTTCATCTTATTTTCTACCTCTGTCCTGTTGAGGAGGGGGAATGAGTAAGCAGCTTGGTGGCCCAGTCAAAATCAACCCACCACAGGTAGGTATTTTTCGTAGTATAATGGTCCTCTTTGTATTATGGGACAGAAAATAACTAATTTGAAAACATTCCATCCCAGAAATCTTGGGCAACAAAATAGAGCTTCAAAGGAAAGATACGTTATTCTATTCAATGTCTTATATCTGGAAGACTGAAATAAGCAGGCTATCTGTTTGATCTACATGAATTTGTAGGTGGGTACACTGAGAGGAAATGAGACACAGCAAAGATAGCTCACTGAAGGTCACAAAGGAATAGGGAGTAAGCACCCATTCTCTAAAGACCTCCTGGCTAGGTTTTTCATTGTACAGGTTACAACACTGTTCTTGTCCTAATAGAAGGATACATACTGCTAGTGTTTAAAAACACTCGTCTTCAATATGGATGAACAGGTGTGCTTTGGGATGAATGCATAATGAAAACAAGAAACTTATTAGGGCAAAACCATTTTAGGGTCTGATTAATCTAGGTAAAGATTGAAGTAGGGGGAGGATGCCGAAGGGATTAATCAATTTCAGTGAATAAAAAGGCATGACAACATTGCTGAAGTTGATAAAGATGGGTCTATATTTAAAGAGATCAGGATTCAGAACATGCTTTGTGACTTATTATGCAGAGAAAATTATTACTGCCCATTAAAGAATTAGCTTTCACATAAAATGGAAAAGTTGATTAGTGCACCTCAGAGTGACTAGCTTCTAAAATTATAAAATTAATGAATGTATGAAATATTTAATTTCACACACAAATATCTGTGAATAGAAATTAATTACTGCATGCAATAAAAGTTATTTATTGCACATATAGGATCAAATATTAAACGTGCTGAAGTAAAAATGTGAGCATTTTCTTAGCTTGTTTGTAATTGATTTGGATTTTTGTTGAAGTTTTTTATTACTGTATAACAAATACACATCAAACTCAGTAATGCAGTAAACAGGGTAAGATAAACTTTATGTATATTTTCAATATCAGTAGAAGGTTGATAAAGGAAATCCTTGATCCTGGAAAGGATCACCTGTAAATGCAGTTGACCTCAGATATCATTGGGACCACAAGAAATTAATCACAGAATCATAGAATCATTAAGGTTGGAAAAGACCTTCAAGATCATCTGGTCCAACCATCACCCCACCACCAATGTCACCCACTAAACCATGTCCCTAAGCACCACGTCCAACCTTTCCTTGAACACCCCCAGGGACGGTGACTCCACCACCTCCCTGGGCAACCCGTCCCAATGCCTGACTGCTCTTTCTGAGAAGAAATGTCTCCTCATTTCCAACCCAAACCTCCCCTGGCACAACTTGAGGCCATTCCCTCTACTCCTATCACTAGTTATCTGTGAGAAGAGGCTGACCCCCAGCTCCCCACACCTTCCTTTCAGGCAGTTGCAGAGAGCAATAAGGTCTCCCCTGAGCCTCCTCTTCTCCAGACTAAACAACCCCAGCTCCCTCAGCCGTCCCTCACAGGACTTGTGTTCCAGGCCCCTCACCAGCTTCGTAGCCCTTCCCTGGGCACACTCCAGGGCCTCGATGTCCTTCTTGTAGTGAGGGGCCCAAAGCTGAACACAGTGCTCGAGGTGCGGCCTCACCAGAGCAGAGTACAGGGGGACGATCACCTCCCTGCTCCTGCTGGCTGCGCTATTCCTGACACAAGCCAGGATGCCGTTGGCCTTCTTGGCCACCTGGGCACACTGCTGGCTCATGTTCAGGTGAGCATCAATCAGCACCCCCACATCCTTTTCCTCTGCACAGCTTCAAAACCATTGAAATAAATGAAAAAAATAAGAAATAAAACATACGCGTAAATGTTTCTAGGACTGGAGCCTATGCTTTTATCATAACATAATTTCATGTTATTGAACTGTGAGAGTAAGTACAACATCCACTGATTTTGCTGAAAAATGTTCTTACAGAATATGTCCCTCGTATTTTGATTTTTGATACATCAATCTGCTGGTCCACCAAATACACACTTGATATGCTATTACTTAGGTTTGCTAATATTTTCAGCCAGATCTTAGTGCTTGTACTGTTTCCTAGCTTTGTTCTTGTTCTTTCACTACGTGAAAACTTTGAAGTTTTCCTGCACTCCATGTTCTGTAAGTAGCATGTCCTGCTTGTAACTCCAACTATGTAGGTTAACTATTATACAGGTTGAATTGTGCAGGTAGTATTCTTTTAAATAGCTTAAGCCAGGTAGTGCTCTTTACTGTGCCATATGAAATTTTGAGAGGGATTAGTAGAAAGATAATGTCTGTTTGTATTTAATTAGCAGTGTTACTTGGAATTCCTCTAGTGCCAGTGTCATTCCTTTGTTGTGTTTAACAAAACAATAGGAGTTGAAAACTGATGCAGTGATCTTATGAAAAGGTAATTGCTGCCTACAGATACTGGGGCTGCAATCCTTTACTCTCAATCTGGAAATAATGATCTTTGTCATATCTTGTTAGAGTGCATGAAATTATGTTTGCAAGCACTTAAGCACAGTATAACTACACTCTGCTAGTAATATGTAATGTAATGCAAATTCTCTTTCACATCTTCCCTATATTTTTGTGGTGAAATGGTCTCACCAAAGGTTCCAAAGCAAAGGGAGTGTTAGCTCCTGTTTCACTTGACTTCATTGTGTGTTTCTGAAACTTGGCAAGCAACAGTTGTGCATGATCTGATTAACTTCCTGCTGATACCATCCAGCAGTGGCTCATTTCAGTGTTCATGCTTAATCAAACCCAACATGTAAAATAAAACTAAGCAAGGGATGGTTAAATTCATCTCTTTCTTGGAGCCAGATGTGCTGCAGTGTCCAGCACATCTCAAACATGTGAATGTCATGTATCACAAAATAGAATTACTGTGTAAATTCTTGGGATGGGTCCTATGCTAATGTTGCAAATCCTTCTGGTCAGTACAGGCTGCTCTATGTGTGCTCTAAACATGTTCTCATATTTTCAATTCCAAATATTTTGGGGGATAGTCAAGGATTTAGAATGTGTAAAACCAACCCAGCTGCACTTTCTTCTGTTGCATGTGCTTATTGCTTGGGTTAGCTGGTGACAAAGAGCTCTACCTGGGACTCCACCATGTAGCCAAAGTGAATAACAGGGTGTCTTGCTCACTAAGTGAGGAGTGTGTTCAGAAGGCCACAGGTTTGGTACTCTGTGTCAGGACTGACTGTGCCTTGGCCTCCGTGTGGGTTTACGATGTTGGTTACAGTCTTCTGTAAAACTGTTCTGTACTGTCTGTTTCCTTAGGCCTTATCTCTGCAGCAGCAGTCAGAAAGAGAAGACAACATGGTGGAGTCCCCTTTGGGTCACAGAATCACAGAATCATCTAGGTTGGAAGAGACCTCCAAGATCATCTAGTCCAACCTCTGACCTAACACTAACAAGTCCTCCACTAAACCATATCACTAAGCGTCTTTTAAAGACCTCCAGGGATGGTGACTCAACCACTTCCCTGGGCAGCCCATTCCAATACCTAACAACCCTTTCAGTAAAGAAGTTCTTCCTAATATCCAACCTAAACCTCCCCTGGTGCAACTTTAGCCCATTCCCCCTCATCCTGTCACCAGGCACGTGGGAGAATAGACCAACCCCCACCTTGCTACAGCCTCCTTTAAGGTCCTCCTGTGGCTTCCCAAATGGACACAGACAATATGGATTTCTTCATGTTGTCTCCTTTCATCCTGTAATTCATCTCTTCAGAAACTCAGAAGGGCTTTGGAAGTTTGATCTAACAGATTTGAATGGGACTCATTTTTTAATTAGGTCAGAACAATGCCTATAGGAAGGGTTAAATTAGGAGCTAAAGCTTTACTTCATAGGCAGTAAAATTGTAAGTAAGATGTGGCGCATGTCATCTCAGATATTCCCGAAGAAGCTTCTATGGTGTTCTACTTAAAATTTAAAATAATGTATTAACGCAGTTTTGTTGGGCAGAACTTCAAGTGACTGACTAGACATATAAAATTATTCTTGTTGTAGGAAGGCAATTAGAACAAACTACTCTGACATCCATGATCATTGCTATTTTATTTCCATCCAACATTCTTCACTGAAATGATTATTTCAGATGTGTACATCATTGTCTCTGAAGGCAGCTCTGTGTATCCATTTTTGAGTCTGTGATATGACTTGAGCTACCTCCAACTAAAGAGCTAGAAGGCAGTATTGCAGGGTAATGGGCTGAAAGTACACTCACTGGTTGCAGTGAAAATGTAGAGAAATCAAAATTTCAATTTAGCTTTTGTTATTTGGGCCTCTTTTTTATTTAATTAGTAACTTTTCCTTTTTACAATCATGTATCAGAGTGAGTGTGTTGGGATTCACTTGCTTCTACATCCCTGGTTCAAAAGGAACCTTCATTGCAGGCATTGGAGACATGTTAGGAACTCAGGCTGTGTGTATTGAATCAGTTGTATTGTATTGTGTGCTAAGTAATATCATGCATTATGGCATCATTCTGTATATTGTTATATGTGTGCAGTATGAGTAATGACCTCATGCATGAGCTTGTCCCGGAATTTGCATGTGTGTTAAAATCAGAATTTAGAAACAGGTTTAATTTTTTCCATTCTCACTCTAAAGAGGGTTGTTTTCATAACGAATGAACAATCTTTTGAAGTAGCATTTTAAATTTTTAAGTATGTTGCACTTCTGAAGGTGAGGGAAGAACATGGAAAAAAATCTCAGCAAAATAATACATATATAATGAATTACAGAAGAAGCTACACATGACCATCAACATTATCAGAAATTTGCAATTCCTACTCTACCTAAATACTGCCTCCAAAGTTAACAAGGAGTGCTTCACAGCATTCTCTAAACTCTTCAGCATTCAGACTGTGTCTGAATTGTTCAGTAGTTCGTTGTTCAATATTTATTTCCTTGCTTTGTAGTTCTTTGTTTGTTTGGTTGATTTGTTTTTCTTTTCTCCAAGAATAAGATTTTAAAGGATCCTCCTTTTTCAAAGATAAAAGCCTTCACATAACAACCGAAGGCATGGAAACCAGAGACCTTTGCTCAATGGTTAAATATGTAGTAAAATTAATAAAATATGAAGAATGTGCTTGCCTGAGCCTCGCATAATTACTGACTGTGTTTCTTCCCCTTATGGCAGTTCCTTACAAGATGATGATGATGATGATGATGTTGGAGATTGTGTTATTACCTATCAACTACAGCAAATGTCAGAGTCTCAAGTTGAAGTTTAGGCTTTGTATGGGATTGCAATGTAATTTCAATTCATTACTCACATCTGAGTTTCTTGGTGGCTGTCACATGGCATGTGTCATATTAAGGACTGAAGGCAATGTTAACACTGGATCTTTCCTGAGCCTGAGTTGCTATGTAACCCTGAACGGTTCCAGAACAAGGAGTATGGTTTTGCTTACTGATGACCTGCTCTGAATTGTGCAAGATATACAGACATTTATTTTAGGACTGTCTCAACTCCACATTCCTAAAGTAAACTTGAAAAATAACATATATATGTCAAGGTAAATTAAGGATACAATATATTAAAACACAGATGAAATCAGAATCTGACTCCTATCATGGTGTAAAATATTACATCTTTTATATTAGATGTGCAAGTCATTACAAAGACTGTCCTTCGGAGAATGACCTCACCTTTTTCTTGAGTAATGTTTATTCATTGTATCACTTACATACTAAATTATATCTACTGCTAAATTGTTCAGAGAGCAATCAATTTGGTTCAGGTCTAGCTGACACCAATAAATCCAGCTGACATCAAAAGACCCTGATGATAGTTCATGTTCACAACAGAAAGGTTCATGAGCTTCTTCATTAGTAGTAAGTCAGTTAACAAACAATAAAGCTAAGTAAATCTGATTATGTTCTGCTTTAGGTAGGTGCTTGTGTGCCGCCCACTACAAAACTTATTCATTGCAAAGGGAAAGAAGACAAGGTTCAAATTCAATTTTGAAATCCACTCTTGATTGCTGCAGAAGAGTCTATATGTTTGTGTGCAAAAACATCTCATTCTGAAGGGGTCTGTTGATTCACTTCTTTCATCAGTAAGTAGAGTAACTCAGTTTTGGTTTTATGATCTGCTTAGACTGATTTCCCTGTTTTCTTTGACATACTTCATTTTCACAAGAAGTTTCATGTTTTAAGACCTTTTACTGAAAACACCTCCATATACTTCTCTGCATCCTGGCTCTGTATGTTGGTTGTGTCCATTGTCCTGAGGATACAAAGATACTTTATGGGATAGGAATAAAGTTGGTATAATACTTTTAATACTTTGCACAGAACCTATAAGTAATAGAGAATGACTTGGGCAATATTTTCCACTGCTGTGAATTCTTATATTTGCCTTTTTTGTTTTGTTTTGTTACTGCTATTCTCTGTTCTCTAGTTTGTTCACCCAAGGTTGTAAAGCAGCTAGGTATTAGAGATGCCAAAAGACTTTTTTCCCCCTTTAATTTTTTATCCCCCCATTCCATTGCACTCACACTCATATTGTTGGTGCAATGATTTCACTCACTGAAAAGCTGTGGGCTGTTTAGGGAAGCCACATACAAGATAGTGCTGATTCCCAGTTTGAGAGGGGCAGGTAGCAAACCTCAACAAATACATCATTTAGATCATTTACCTGCCTGGTTCTGAAAGTAAGACGCACTGAATGACTAAGAAAGCATTGAGTACCTTGTCCTTCTTGTCCCAGTTTCTCAGCATGGCAAGCTTGATACTCTGTCCTAGTCTAAGGTGAAAAAGTGACTTGGCTAGCCAAACATTGTATGCCACACCCTGAAGAATGCATGCCCACAAAAGTTAGCTTCTACCTTCAAGTTGCTTGCTCTTTGAGGAGGGACTAAAGAAAAGTAGTGCTTAGAACTTCTCTACCATCTACTTCCAACTTATGTCAAGGTCTGAAACAATAACAGGAGGATCCCAGGACTTCTTTGCTCCCTTCAACTCTACCCCTTCCACTTTCTTCCTCTAAATCTCTCTCTGCCTGGTCTGGTATGTATTTGCAGTTTTCCCACTGTCTCAGACAAACCTCACAGCCAGTGGTGTTTTAATAATTTTTTTTTCCTGACACCACAACTGCCCAGTATTTCTGGCATGTTGTACAATGACATATTCATCTTGTTGTCAACCAAACACCCAGATCCTTTTCTGCAGGGCTGCTCTCCAGCATCTTGTCCCCCTCTGTATGTATATCCAGGATTGCCCTGTCCCAGGTGCAGAATCTGGCACTTGCTTATTTACATTTCATATGGTTGGTGATTGCTGAGCTCTCTAAGTTCTTTGACTTAAAATTTCTGATCCATCAAAAATGTCAGGATTTTGCACAAACATTTCAGTACTGATGCAGGACAGATACTGTCATTCACTTCTCTCCTGACTCTGCTTTGCAAATGTGGGGTTCCCTTTTACTTGTTCGTGTACACATCAGCTTCTGTCTTATATAGATTCTCTGCAATCTTTCATACCTCAATCCTTAGCAGTATCCTTTGGCTTATTTGGTTTCATTCAAATAAAGGCCGTGTATGTGGCTTGAAAGCACCCTTCCAAATTATGTCTCTTGATTTCTGTAAGATATCACAAAGAGGTACAGATACAACTGTAATACCAAGATTACAATTTGCCAGACAACATTTAGAGGTTGCTTTAAATTTCACTGATGGGCTTTGGGATTGATTTAGCATCACTGTACAACCCATATTGTTTTTTAGTTCCTCTGAGGTAGCAAGAAGTAGATTCCATGGTCACTTACACTGCAAACACAAAAAGAAATTTAAGACCTGTATTGTGT
Organism: Cygnus atratus; assembly: GCF_013377495.2. Taxonomy (NCBI): domain Eukaryota; kingdom Metazoa; phylum Chordata; class Aves; order Anseriformes; family Anatidae; genus Cygnus; species Cygnus atratus. The sequence goes on from NC_066365.1 coordinate 12,659,545, forward strand.
GCAGCAGGAGCTAGTTGCTGAAAAGGGAGGTCCAACAAAGAGTTTGGGTGAGGTCTATAAGTCACAGTCTTGTTCTGAATTCTCTCTTTTTTTTTTTTTTTTTTAAATCTCCATTGTCTTTAAGTACACTTACCCAAGGCTTACAAACCTCGAATAAATATGTTGTTTTAAATGAGACTGTTCCGAACATTTCTTTAAATGCGTATATCTGTTCTGAGAATAGGAGATGCCTTTACTATAATTATTCTCCATTTAAAAATTAAAAAAAATAAAATAAAAAATATGAAGGACAGACTGGTGCTGCAGTTACGTATTCTGAGGTTACCGTGTGTGCTGTTTGACAGTTGCAATGAATTTATTTAAACACCTTTGTCTCAAAGTTACAAAATGAAGGTATTAACTCAAACAATTCAATTAAATCTAGTCACAATCTAAAATCTTGTCCAAGATGAATTGGAATTATGAAGAAAAAACTGCACTGATGTCTTTGGGCTGTCTCAAAGAGATCAAGGAGCCTTTTTAGATGAAGCTCTTCAGTGAATTGACTTCTCCCACCCAACCCCAGGAAAATAAATGTGAAGGTTCCTGATGATTTAAATGGGTGGCATGCAAGGTCTCTCCCATAAATTAAATTTGCAGCTCCAAATTTATTAATTTCCAACCGTGTATTGTCATTGTGGTAAATGGAAATTTTAAGGAATCTGATGTTGTCAAAATACATTAAGATAGTCTCTGATCCAAATGTTCAGGTTCTTGTAGAAGCCTGAAGGTACTACATGCTTTTCTGAGGACACAGCCTAAGAGAGGTGAGGATACACAGTACCTGTAAGCTTGGTTGAACAAATCCTCTTCAGCCACGCAGGAAAGCAGGGACATTTATCATGTCACACCATGGTGTTAAACTTGGTGTTATGCTTCAGAGAAGTAGGCAAATTAAATATTCAAGTGCAATAGGGTGAACACAGTAACCCATGTTAGATGTAAGAGAGATTGGAACTGTTGAGTGATAGAGAAAGTTGCCTCAATATACTCTCTGGGAAAAATGGAACAAAACCATCAGTGTGGATTCATTTCTTCCATCTCTTTGTTTCGTGAAGCATGAGAAGAGCTGGGTGATGTCTTCAGAGTATGATATTTTAGATGCTGAATTGCGTTGTCTCCTTCAAAAGCTTGATATTATGTGTAGAGGATAAAATACCTTCAGGCAAAAAAAGTCTTTCACAAGGAAGTATGTGCTTTGGATATTGAGCTGCTCTGCCTCTGCCTGATGAATTCTTGGTTTACTCCCATATCTCAGGGTCTGAGTTGTTAGTTAAAGTGATCCATTTGCCTTGACAGAGCATTATCTGCTGCTCTTCTAATTGACCAGAGTGAGGACGGAACATGATTTGTCCCGAATTTCTGTATCATACAGCCAGAGCCTTGGCTGTGCAGAAAAGAGACAGTCTATTTACTTATGCATTCCTTGCTTGGATCAGATGGGCAGGAACTAGTGGACTGTATGTCAGGAATTGACAATTTCAGATGTCCTTGCATTAGGTAAGTTCATCAGCACATTGACATGGTCTTTTTGGTAAGTCTGACCATTAGTGACAACCACATCAGCTGCATTGAGGTTTGTCCCAGCCAGGCCTCTTGCTGTTCATAGTAGTAGTTTCTTCCCTACCTCAGTTTCAATAGAGTACACTGTGGCAGAGAAGAATGATGGGTATGTGAATTACTGTAAAAGCAGGGATTTCAGAGTACATGAACATTGGAGACTCGGGGAAAAAAAGAAAAAAACACAAACAAACAAAAAAACCTCATCAATCCAAATCAATGTTTTTAACACACATGAACAGTGGTAGTACTGACCAATGATATAGTCCTGCACCAAAAAATATATATATATTTATATGTATATATATATATATCATGACCTCTGAGAAAAATTTAGCATGAGCTAGGTTTTAAAACACAAAAGTAATTAAACTTTTTGAAAGGCTTGGACAAGGCTAGTCAGCAGCATGATAGGATTGGAGATATCAGCACAGTATCACTTTATTAAATGGGCAGAGGTGAGTGAATATAAAGTGCCATCCATACTTCATATTAATTCTATGGAGGTTTAATGAAGCTCCACATTCTGGTGTATGCAGTCATTGACACTCACATGAATTATTTAGATGCCAACTTGTTGACTTGTCTGACTGTAAAGAGGTCCAATAGGTTTCTTCCGTACTTGATGGAAGGATGAGAGGTGAATTGCCATGTTGCTAGCTGTGCACATTAATCTAAGCCAACTTCACTCTCTGAATGGGAAAGTAAAAGAGAGGCTGGTGATTTATGGGTATAGTTTGCTATCCAGACCCAAAGTGATTTTGACCATTCATTAATGGTGACACTTTTAAGGATATCACTACTGTGAATTGGAGGGAAAAAGAAGACGTGGTTCCCTTATAGATATTTCAGCCCAAGAACTGAGAGCTTTGAATAAAATGTGCCCTGCGGTCTAGGAAGAGCAAAATGCTTAATACAATTAAACATTATTTCTATGCATTTGCTACGTATAACTAAAGGATTTAAAGCTACAGGAACTGGGACTAATTGTAAAAGTGATTTTCCCTAGATGCACGCTCCTTCAGGTTTCCTCTCCTTTGTTATGCTGACAAGTAATAGTGTGCGTATTCTACTTCTCCACAGGCAGAGGAAACCCCATTAAATTCAAAGCAGATATGCATGCTTATTTTGCCCACAAGATTTAAGCACTTACATATAGAATTAGTGTTTGTTCTAAATTAAGAAAATATGCAGTGTAATTTGTTAATGTGCTCTACTTTGTTAGACATTTTAAAAACATGCTGTTTGCACATATAACTGTAGGACTATTGTATGGAACACTGGAAAACAGAATTGGGATATTTTGTACTTCCACTTTTCATGATGTGTTAAAATGTACTGATAGCAAAAGAATTAAGGTGTAGACTCTATTATACTTTTATTTCCCAATTTCAGTTAAGCTTCATGTCTAGACATTGATGAAGAAGAATTGGACAGTTAATCTATAAAGTAAGAGAACAATTTCACTCTCCTCGTTTGACTCCTGTCAGTTAAGGATACAGGTTTCCTTAAGCCAAACTACATGAATAGCACAGAAATATGTTCTGAATTAATGAAAAAATACGTCATAGTCTGAGTACTGCTGGAGCAGACCACTTGATTTTGGATTACTGGAATATCTAAGTCCTTTAAGTCCATTTATTTATTTATTTATTTGTTTTTTTTCTTAAACAATAACTTTCATGAAGTTAACATAATACCTAAAATACAGAAAATACATATATACAGATCTGCCCTGTTAGCTATGCTTAGGTAGTTTGGGGAAGGCATTTCAGTACTGAAAAATTGTCTGAACTAGTTTTGTTGGACATTGCATTGCTAAAAAACATGGTCATTTTTTTTTCAAAGTAAATAGAAGTGTGATTTATTTATCAGATTAAATTGTAATTGAAATAACTGACCTACTTCCACCATACTAACCAGTCTCAAAAACCTCCCTGCCAACAGCCTGCTACTTCTCTGTCTGACGTCAGTGATGACTATACTTGCCTAAGTCTTGTATTTGATCACAAAATATGAAGAAAGGGAACTCTAGTAAAAGTCTCAAACAGTCTGTTCTAAACAATCAATTAATAGTTTCTTTTGAAGTTTGAGATTTGAAATACATTCACAGTTTCCAAAAAGTGAGAACGAGCATACAATGAGTAGATTTTGTTCACAATAAATTAATTGGTGAACATTCTTCACATGTATGCTGTCTGGTAAGAAATGCTGACAGCTTTTTTTGCTTTATTTTGTTTCAATACAGCTGTAATTAGATTGTGGGTGTGTTTTGTTTGTTTGTTTGTTTGTTGTTGTCTTATAGTTTGGATTAAAAAAAAATCTTCAATTGATATTGGTGGAAATTGTGATGAGGAAAATTGTGATTCTGTGATTCTGTGAAAAAGAGATCTGAAGCAAGCTTTGCGTTTGGTATCAGTATATAACCGGAGCAAAGACTTTGTTTATAACCTGAAAATTTTGCAGTTCTTTACAAAGCTTTTAGGACTGCTGACTTCAGAAGCTGAACTTCCATTCCTCCTTCTTTCTCGTTAAGCCTGACTGTTTTAGATGCAGGCACAGCAAAACATGGCCTGAAAAACATCACGTCCCATCAAAACAAAACACTTGAGCATGCCACTGCACATGGATGGCATCCCATCTTGCGCTCTCATACCCTTCTCTGGGATGAGTCAGGGAACTATTAATCACTGCCCTTTGTGCAAGGTACTGTAATGCTGCTGTGAATGACGGGCATAGTGGGATGGAAAAGACTTTAGGGGCTTGGCAGTCTTATGACTGTCTAGTCTGTGCCTATTTTGAGTAAACATCTGTGCTTACTAGATACATGTTTGGACTTTGCTGTAGCTGTTCATTGAAAGCAAAAAAATGAGGAAAGCATTAAAAAAATAAAATATCCTGTCAAAGTACTTATATGTATTCAAAGCTTGATGCTCTGAAAGCATTGGATGCATGCTAAAACAAATGTAACTCATTTACTGTAAGCATTATTACTGGATATTGATTAGCAGAGTAAACACACATGATGCTTAAACACATGCATGGTTAGATTTTCAAGTGCCTTCAGAAGGAAACTTTGAAACCTAATTTGCGCATTCAGCATTCTAGTATGAATATTCAATTTAAAAATATTTTTAATACACTGCTTGTGATCTGATCTAGAATACAGAGTTTTCAGGGCATGCTATGTCTTCAAATAGCCTTACAATCTAAAATACTACTTCTTAGAATCAAGCTATTGCAATTCTCAAATTTGCAAAAGTTTAAACAACTATACCTTTATTATTATTATTATTTATTTATTATTTTTTTTTCTTTTGGGTATGTTTTCTTCTTCCCACTGATGGCACAGAAAAACTGACAGGCCTCTGAGGAAATTGTATGTGTGTGGGTGTTATATTTGTTTTCCAGGCTGATGAACCTCACTGTTAAGCTGTTCTTGTTATTGAGGCCTTTGGTCATCTTGAGACCAACTTCTCTCCCCTTTTTTCAGTTCTACTGTGTCTTTTCAGAAGAGATCAGAGCTCTGTACAGTGCTGAAAATGCAGATGCTGCATTGATTTAGCGCCATATTCTACTCTTTGTTACTTTCCTAATAATTATGATCACTGCTGAGCGCTGAGCTGATATTTTCATGCAATTAGGTGTTATTATCCAGCAGTTCCTTTCTGAGCAGGAACAGTCAGCTCAGAAGCTGACATTGTACACTTATGTTGGGATTGTTTTTTCTTGTTTCACTTTACAAGGAATGTTATCTGCAAGTTTATTGCCCAGTCACTCAGTGTCCTTCCTCCATTCATTCATTCCTAAATGTATAATTAGATTTGCTGGCCTTTGGCTGCTCTTATCAGCCTCCCACAGAAATGGATGTTGATTGCAGCCTGGCTTCCTTAGATAAAAGCTGTGTACCTCTAGCTAGAGTCAGGAGCTTTCCTCTGGGCCAGGTTGACAAGTGCAGCTGAGCTGTTTGCTTCTCATCAGTACTGAGAATGATTGACTCCCTAGGAGTAGCTGGACAGTTCCAGGTAACAAGAATGATCCTGCAATTTTAATAAAAGTACCTTTTCTACTGTCAAACCTGATGGTGTGTTCTATGGCTGGGCATGTTCTGGAAATGCTTCATCATTCTCCACTGAAGAAGGAGTTTCTGTAGAGGAGATGGAAGCTGTTGGAGTTATGCTAGCTACCTGTCTATGTTGCCTAAGCTGTAGGGCAAGCTACCTAAGCTGTAGGGCAAGCTTGTGAGCTGGCACAAGGCCATCCTACCAGATGGGCATTGAGTGTTAGTAGCCTGGAGGTATGTGCACAAGGATAATCAGTTCAGGATTGCCAATGAGGAAATTCAAGTGGGCTGTTTAGTCTGGAGTTCAACTGGTAATAGCAAGACAAGGCACAGTGTTGAGCTTCCAGAAGTCAGTTTTGGCTTCAAAGGAGCAAATGAATGGTTTCTCTGCTTGTAAGAATAGAATTGAGAAACTATTGAATTTATAGATTTTAAGGAAATGTCAAATTTATGTATTAATGTATTTCATTGGTTGTTCAGCTCTATATGCTAAATCTTTGATCATGTTGTTGTTGTTGTTGGATTTTTTTTGTTGGTTTTATTTTTTAATTGTTTTCTGAGGCTAAGCATACCACAGCATGCCATCCAATGCTAAAACAGGGCTGTAACACAGGACAGGTGGAGGAGAGCAGAAATATTTTCCAGCTGAATTGGATCTAAGAAAGACCTGCTGAGGCTGAGACCAAAGGAGGCTGGCTGCTTCAGAGGGGAGGAAGCTTAAGAAGGAAGCAGCAGGACAGTGTGATCATCCAGAAAAGAAGTCAACCCCATGGGAACTGAGTAGGGGACAAAATGAAAAACTGAGAAGTTAGGATTGATTTAAACATAAAGAATGTTGAGTACAAAGAAGAGGTAGTCTTTTACTTTGTCACCTGCAGGTTAGGATTTTGAGGGCTTCTGTCATGGTTTTCTTTCCTACAATCAATAGGACTAAAAATACTTTTAAAGTTCTTGATGAAATGTGAGAAGTGAGCAATGCTGCAGCACCTGGTTGTGAGTGGGCAGGGGATTTGCATGGGGAGAGAGAAGCTGTTTGAAAGACAAGATTTCAAAAGAAGATGTGTGCATGTGCATTTCAATGGGGAATGGAAATTTATATCAAGAGAGTGTACGCCTACAAATTTAAAACAAATGTCTGATGCTATAATGCATATGAGGAATCTGATTCCTTATATTAGGAGAAAAGCAGCTATCAAAATTCTAGAAAATTAAACAAATACGTTATGTAACTTGCTGAATAATCAACTGTATAAAGTTTGTTCATGTGCCTATAGCTCTGGTTGGTACCCAAATATTTTGCAAATTTATCTCATAACACTGTGTCTAGCATAACAGTATGTTTTTATTTCAGTGTTTTTGCTGCTTTGTATACAGCTTTTGCTGTTCATGCTGTCACACAATAGCTCTGATTGCAGCATGCACTGTAATTTAAGCCTTGATTAAAAAATGCACTCTAATGGATCCTTAGTGGAGCTCCTCTTTAATGAGAAAAGTGATAATTAATATAGAACACAAGAAGGTCTGATCCTTATTTGTACTGAACAATTTTACACCTCTCCAGCATTGTAGGGATTTCTCATATATACTTGAAAATATACAAGCCATATATACTTGAACTAACGGAGTAGGGAGAGAGGCTTAGGTATTCAAGAGCCCCAAACTTTTTTGGGTGGAGCTTGTTTTATGTGGAAAGTCGGAGGCAATACCTCTTTTGTGTTAGTAAGGTATGAGACATAACAAAATAAGAATTCCATTCTTCCTCCTGAGGGATATATTCACAATCACACAAATACATGGAAGTGTACTCAGACCAACAAATGCTCATGAGCTGGTCCAGAAGTGATATTTGTTGCAATGAAAAGTTTTGGTAAAAATCTAATATTGGATTTTTTTTTTTTTATCCCACTCACCGCTTCCCCTGCCAAATTATATTTTAAGATCAACTTTTCAAACACATTTTTACTCTAAAAATATATTTTTAAGTTCAAAAAATTTGCAGAAGAAAACGTTAATCAACTGTTGCTTGTCCATCTAGCATGTGAAAGCCCAGACATGGCAATGCTGTTAGGGACTCCTTCTCTGCTCACCCCCGCACCCCATGACTGGCTGTTCAGACATTGTGCACAGATTTCCCAGCTGTTTCCTTTGAGTTGCTGTCTTGTAAGAAAAAGCATTGTGCACTGCTCAGAGCAGCACCAGTGATGGCAAGAATCTATCTCTGTTTTTGTATAGGACTTTGACAGAAAAATATTAAAGACAAGCCTCGTCTGTAACAAGGAATAGCACTGGATGTGAAGATGAATTCAATTTCACCTGTTTGCTGGCACTGGAGAATTGATCCCACCTCCTGTCATATTCTCTTGCTATTTTTCGTTCTTCTCTTGTTTCTTGAATTAAAAACACAGATCAGGACACTGGTTTCACAGCTGGACTAAATACATTCACTAAGGAATATGGTAGTGCAGATCACAGAATCATAGAATCATTAAGGTTGGAAAAGACCTCCAAGATCATCTGATCCAACCACCACCCCACTACCAATGTCACCCACTAAACCATGTCCCTAAGCACCACGTCCAACCTTTCCTTGAACACCCCCAGGGACGGTGACTCCACCACCTCCCTGGGCAACCCGTCCCAATACCTGACTGCTCTTTCTGAGAAGAAATGTCTCCTAATTCCCAACCTGAACCTCCCCTGGCACAACTTGAGGCCATTCCCTCTAGTCCTATCACTGGTTACCTGCGAGAAGAGGCTGACCCCCAGCTCCCCACACCTTCCTTTCAGGTAGCTGTAGAGAGCACTAAGGTCTCCCCTGAGCCTCCTCTTCTCCAGACTAAACACCCCCAGTGCCCTCAGATGCTCTTCATAGGGTTTGTGTTCCAGGCTCTTCACCAGTTTCATAGAAGACGAAGAGTGAATAGATTTATTTACTGCTGTCATCACAATCCTTCCTATTGATGGAAAAGCCTGTTCAGATTCATTTGTGGTTGTCTTTGTTTGAGTCTGTGTACTCCTCCCCAGTCCTGCTTCTCTAAAAGCAGAGAAGAAAAGTTGTGCATCTGTACATCCCTTCCTTTCATAACTGAGACCTTCAGCAACATGCAAACAACCACAACTAAATTAAAGACCTATACTTCAGGGAACAGACCTAATCAGCACTAATGAGCGCTGCCTAACTAAGCAACTCTACTGGGGAAGACTTGTGGATTCTGATTTGTGCGACAAGGTTTCAGCATAACATAAGGGTACATTAGCAATCTAGCATACCTTAATTATCATAAATGTTTGCTCTGTTTAATTTTGGGCTCACACTAAAGACAGTAAAGAAAAACAATAAATGAGATGTTCAGCTCCTGAAAATCATCTTTAGCACCAATTTTGTCTTGCAAAGGATCTGGCTTTTATTTGATTTACTCCACATTTTTGTACTGTATAAGGTATATGTGGTTACACTGCAACTGTAAGAAGGCTCTTGGAGGCCATGTTAAATATTAACAAGCTGAGCCTGTGAGAAACCCAGGCAAATGATCCTGTATGACTACATTGAATCTTACTGATACTATAAAAGGGTTGGTGCACAGAAAACTGCAGGACGTCATTTTGCTATTTTTATGCCAACAGTTGCATAACTACCTGAGCAAGCCTTTTAATCCAAGGTCACCTACATGTGACCACCTCTCTTGCAGACACGAAATAGAAATTGGGGAGTCATTATTCAGAGAATTCTTTCAAGGAAACTTTTGTCTTAGTTTTGCTAATATAATGTGACTGTGTACCATTTTTTATGATCTCATTTGTTTGTAATTCTTTAAAAATGTTTGTGTATACCTGTATGTGTGTATAAAAGGAGAACACAGAGAGGAGTGGTTGAGCACCTGATGTTTCATAGATTGATTTGGTCTTTTTCTCTTTATTACTCTGCTTTAATGCTCCACTTTTTTTCCTGTGCCCAGTCCCCCATTTTACAGAGCAACTTTCACATTTCATTTGGGATGTGAGTGGGTGAAATTAGGTCCCTGGTAGTTTGTCCAGTTTCTTGGTCCTCTGGAAGTGAGAGGACAAGGCATGACTGCTGTATATTTCCTAAATAATAATAATAATAATAATAATAATAATAATAGTAATAACAATGATTATAATAATAATGATAATAATAACAACAATAATAATAAACAGGTATGTTAATGTCAGATGTGTTTTTAAATCACTTTAGCCTGGGTGTTTGTTATAGGGAATCTCACTTGCAAAGACAAGCTTATATACATAGATTCATAGAACGGCTTGTATTGGAAGAGACCTTAAATATCATCTAATTCCACCCCCTCTTTACTCCCCTTGCCATGGGCAGGGATGCCACCCACTAGATCGGGTTGCCCAGGTTGTTACATCCTTCAAACAACCATGACAGCAGCGCTAAGTGGACCTTGCAACTTTCAAAATTATTTTACCATATTTGTGGCTTACATTTGTTTTCTCTTTGCTATCAATGACAAGTTCCTAGAGTTAAAATATTCACAGGAGAATTAGTAAATGTGTTTATTGCAAAACTGTAGTCAGATGAGTTCATAAATCAATGACAATGTGATAGCAAATACAGCTGTAGGTGAGCACTGGAGTTTGTTAATGGGATATAGGTGCCCGGGTCTTACCTCACCTGCAAACCCCAGCCCTGAATGAAAAGAACAAAGTCTGAGACCTGGTTCATTATTTCCGTTGTGATGGGTGATTCTCATCACGGTGGCATTTTGTACTTACTCTCTTATTGGATGAGCAGTTCTCTAATTAGTGGTCATAATTAGAAACTAGAAGAATGGCATAGGACAAATCATTACATCATTACAGCACATTTACTTTTCTGGAATCAGTCTAGTTGGGTCTTGAAGAACCTCTGGAGCAGTCTCAGCTTCTGAGCATTGCTTTAAGCCCCTAGCAGTCAGGTAGGCTTTCCTGAGCAACACCCAAGCCTGGGAAACAGTCATTCTCATTCGGCTGTCTTGTGGGTGCTATTTACAGGGTGCTTTGTGTGGTGGTAGCCTGCTTAACAGATTACAAACAGCCACCAGAAGTGTAGTTAGCAGAGTATCTTGGCATCTAAGAGGGTGTTTGCCAGTGGTAGCATTCATTTCCTTTGGCGGTAATACTTCCTCCTTTTCCTTCTTCCTCCAAATGGAATTTCTATTCTGCCACTCTAAATCCTTAAATAACTTCCCTGCACATGCATTAGCATATGTTGTCATCTTGGTAATTGCACTCAGACTTTTTTCCACTATTTAATTTTTTTCCTTTGAACCTTGTAATCAAAGTTGGTTATGTTTTAAAGCTAGCAAAAATAAAGACACTCCTCCCACCTGCACAACTGCTATTTTTCTACCCTAATGACAGAATATTTCTGAGCAGTTTAGGGATAATTTGAGCCATTGCTCCCAGATCCATTACCCCTTTAAAGGAATTTATGTTACAGGCTTCAGAATAATTCAGCATACAAAACAAGTAGGCCTTGGTCAACCCAAAGGACACCAAAACAAACAATCAAAACAAACAAACAAACAAAACCCACAGAAATAAATCAGCTTAAAGTTTTTTTGAAAGCTTTGTTTTTGATGCCTACAGGAAAGGAGATGACTCTTGACTTTTCTGTAGGAGTCAGGATTTAATAGAGGCAGGGAATCTAGAATCTCCACAGGGCAATTTTGATCGCTGTACAATTAGATTTGTTGCATGACTCCCTTAGGGAAAGTGCAATGGCACTGAACTTAGAAAGGACATATTTATAAGTTACCAGCATGAAAAAAAAAAAAGTACAATGAAAAGCAAAGTGAACACAAAAAAGTTAAGATGGCAGGAAACTTTAAGAGCATCCTAATGGATGGTACAGGGAGAGTTGTATTTACACGACAAGGCAAGGCAAAGCAAGGAAAGAGGTTTATTTAGGACAAATCATCCTTTTAAAAATGGAAGTCTTGCCCAATATAAGAAAGCTGAATTTCACTCCAGGTGGTCAGTAGACTGGATGAGTCTTCAGGATTTGTTGTGTGAAACAGCACATTTTTTTCAGGTGCTTGTATCAGCCCAAATAATTCACAGGATGCCTAGGTCAAAAAGCTGGCATCCAACATATAGGCAGCATACTGTAACCCTCAGTTGTACACCAGCCAGTGCAAGTGGGTAGATGCTGCTTTTTCCAAGTCAGCTTCAGCACAGAGTGCAGTTGGCAGAAGAGAGGAGCAGCAAGTGGCCAGCCACCATTTGGCATCCCAACCCCAGCACTGGCCGCATCAGAGGAGTGAGCAAGGCTAGCTGTTAGCATGCTTTTACTGCCTGCCTGCTGCCAGGGGCTGATATCTGCCAAGGTGTTGAGAACAGGAGCAGAAAGGTGCTCATCACACATCCCCTTCACCTGTGGAGGTGGCAGAGGTGGGCTGCCAGGTTGATCCTGCAATGTGGGGACTCCTGTATCACCTCAGATATTTCACAGAGACTCAATGTTGCAGTGATGCTACCTAAGTCTAGGCCTGATGTAAAGATTCTGGAAGTCCAAGACAGACAGAGCATCAGAAGAATTTGTTCTGTGAGGCCGGAGGAGAGGCCAGAATGATCTTTTCTAACCTCCAAAAAATCACTGGAAAAAACAAAGTAGACACTAGTCAGCAAATAAGCACAATAACTATTTATAGCATAATAAACAAAGACTTCCTGGATGGTGAGCAGACTAGAAAAAGAAATATAGATTCCTTAACAGTAATCTATCGAGAAAATGCAAATTAATTGTAAGATATTGCAAGCAGAGAAAAAGTGTTACATAACAACTTTGGGGGCTTATTAATGACCTAGAGGAGAAACCGACATGAATTTAGTGAAGTTAATGGAATTTGAGAATGGTGCAAAATTGCTTCAGAATCTCCTTTGTTCCATACATGCAATAAACTCGGGAAGCTTGCAGTCCAGTCTAGAGACTAGTATCTCTGCAGTTCCCTGGGCTTTGGTTACTGCACTGCTCAGCTAATGAACGCTTTTGGACCCTCACATGTGAGACAAAAAGTGTGGGAACCTCTGTACTCCCATGCAAAGCGTTATTCACGCATCCTTACCTGAAGGAAAAAGGAAACAAAATAGTTGTCTGAGGTCATGCATCATGTTCTAGTCTAGTAACAGAACTTGAAAATATATTAAAATTCTTGGCCTCTGTTCAAATGCACTTTCTACTGAGCCTGTTTATGTTCTTAAGCTGTAGCCTTTTACAAATCTTTCTACCTATTTAGTGTCTAATAGCTCTAAAACTTGTTTCATAATACCAGATGCATAAGAGTGCTGAAAAGTGGGATGTTGGATCTATCTCTTGCCTAAATAAACACATCAAAAAATGAATGATGCTTAAATGATAGCTTGCTTTCCTATATCAATGTTAAGGTTGTTCTCATTTTAAAGCTAGAAGTGTGCATCTTGAGAATGGGTTGATGGTTTACAATGAGCATGGTCTGGATGGGTGCTAGGGTGGTAGTACAGGACAAGACAAATAGTTCCTAATAGTTCACAATGGGCAAATAGGTTTTGTAATAGTAGTTTGTTATTTCTGTTATGTTTAGGTATAACCTACGCCTTATGGGGCTTTTCAGGGCAAGGCAGACGCAAATTATGAGAGGCTACAATCTTAGTTAAAACTAAATACTAATATAGACTCACTCACTATTCTGCATACATGCAGATAGGCCACTGCAATATATTTGCTGTGAGTTAGGTTATACAATTCTGGTAATTTTCCCCTTTAACAACATTTCTCTGGAATGATTCCAAATATTTTGGATGAAATCTAAATATAAATTGGAGGAGACACCTACAGTAGCTGAACTAGACACTAGAGTTAATTAAGATGACCTTAATTAAATGAGGGAAGCAAGTGAAGTCCCTGAAACATGTTCCTTGTGAATAACAGAATGACAAAAGAGATCTGGTGAAAAACAGATTTTTCTTGTCCCTGGAAAGCATCTTACTGGGGAGTGCAAGAAGGAGGGATGAGCTAAAAAGGCTTAAATTGTAGATACCTCATAAGTCATACGGAAAATGAAATCTATATGCCTGGACACATACATATTGTTTTCATGGGGTTTGTGGTGTTCATCCCTTTCCCAGGATAGATGAATCAGTTTGATATGTGTGTATGGGTGATGGTGCATATTATAGCAACTGGGAGGTAATCCTTTCCCAAAGTCTTCCCTATCTGGATTGTGGTTTAGACGGGCTGAAATGGTATGCTGCAGATGCTCTCCAAGAGACCAAGAGAATGACTTAAAAGAAACAGCAACAACAAAATTCCCATAGGGATGTGGGGAATACTGTGTGTCTGGGATTTGGGAAAGATCTGGAGCAAATGTGGCTCTATTTACTGTGATCTTGTTGGCCCTGCTTTGAGCAGGGTGGGGGGACGGACGACAGCACCTTGCACAGTGTCAAATGTGGGACAGTGTCAGATGCTTTGCACAAGTCCAGGTAGACGGTGTCAGTTGCTCTTCCCCCTAACCACCAGTGCTATAATCCCATCATAAAAGGCCGCCAGGTTTGTCAGGCATGATCTGCCCTTAGTGAAGCCATGTTGGCTCTCACCAATCACCTCCTTATTTTCCATGTGATGTCAACGGTGGCTTTCAAAGTTCCTCTTCTTTTTTACTCTTCTGTCAAGGCACACTGCAAGGTAGCACATCTTTGTAGAACTACCTGTAAATCACTACCTGTGAAGAGCTCACTGTATATGATCAATTTAGGGGAAGATTTAAAATTTATAGCTCCATCAGAAGTCAGGAGTGTGCTGTGAGATGCTGTCAGGAGCATGCACTAATAGGCACACACACTGTCCTTAGTGACAGAGTGCTCTTCAGTCCGAACGTAATGCTTTACTGCACAGATACTACATGCCATCTCCCCTTCTCCCACCCTTTGACCCACTGCTGGAATTTGTAGCAAGTCCGTTGCAACTTAAAAAATCCTCTTATTTAATGACTTTTGTATATTTTTAGATATTAGTTTCTGTCTTTCAAATAGGGAAGTTATTGTTTGGTTCCCATGGAGAAGGTGAGCCTTAGGGTAAAATGCCAGGAATAACCAAGCTAAACAATAGTGAGCACTAGCTTGCAGACTGCATGTATTATTAAAACATCAGGTAATGTACCTCAAACCACCATCTCAGACATTGAAAATTCATGGTAAACTGGGAAATAAAAAATGTTCTTTTTATTTTGTTCTTAAACTCCAAACACTTCAGTATTTTTCTCCCTTGCTCTTGAAGACTGGTTAAATATTATATACAATTTTACCCTGACACATTTTTAGTGGCTTCATATTCATACTGCACATGCACACCAGATTTTTATAAAGAGAGCAAAACACACAAAATGTGTATGAACAGTTGAAAAGAGAGGGAATGTAGCATACAAATCACATGCTTTTAAATCCTTTTAAAATGGCTGCTACCTGGGACTACAGGACCAAAATTATGCCTTAAATACAAGAAAAGCTCTGTTCCATAGCAAGTCTGAGGGGTATTCCCTGTACTTAACTCTACCATATAACTGAGGTCCACAGACAGGGAATCACCCTCTTCTAACCATGGACAGAGCTGCTTGCAGGGGCAATTGAGTGTACCTGAATTAAGCTCCTGTTCTCAGTTCTCTGGAAAGTCTAGGAAGATTTAAAAGAACAGTGAAAGATGAGAAGCGTGGGTAACCCCTCTAGCAGTTCTCATCGGGGCTGAATTTTAAGGAAAATAATGGTAAATAAAATGAAGAGCTAAATGAAAATAAGCAACTTCTAAGTGTAAAAGTACTTCTACAAAAAACTGTGGTACTGAGGGTTTCTCTCAAACTTATGGTGTGGTTTGGAAAAGAATGGAGTTGTGAATATGGCAAAAGCTGAACCAATAAATCTTTCAGTTTCAGAAGTTTCAGAAACAGCATGTGTCAACTAATGGTAATTTCGTTCTTTCTTGCATAATGCATGGCAGGTACCAAATGGCTCCATACTGAAGACAACAACCAGATCTTCTGAAAATATGTGTTAGAGAAATGTACTTTACGGCTGTATAACCTTGTCTCATAAATGGGGAGTGTTAATGTGGCCATACTTCAAATAATTGACTTACTTGTTTAAGGCAGCTGGGAAGTCTCCTTAGGCTGCTTCTGTTGCAAATAAAGCGAGAGAGCAGCTTCTCTGCAATGCCATTCCAGAGTACCCAAAGAAGACAATTACCTCAACCTTGCCACTTCCTGAGATGACTGGCATTCTGCAGGAACTAGAGAGGCAGTCTTAGGGAAACAAGCCAGATGGACCTGGGCATTGTGTTTCTTTCCCATAGTCTAATACACAAATACATGAGAAGGTTGGGGGGCAGTGGATAAAATATGGCATTTTTGCCGTGTGTGATTGTTTTTGCAAGCTTGGAGAGCAAGCTTGTGTTGTCTGTTGAACTGTTTGATGCAATGCCAAATAAAAAGAGCACTAACCATATAAGACTTCTCACATTCTGAGTAGGTATTACAACCAGAGACAGCATGTTAAATTAAGATTATAGTGATCTTTAGCTTTCAAGATGAAATGAAAACCTGCCCAAGGAATCCTTAATGGATGCCATTACTAGAGGCATAACGTGAGCATCGTCTTAACTTTAAATATCCTGCTGAATGTTTACTGTAACTCCGTCAACATATCTTTCATGTTTCCTTGCCTATTTGTTCTGCTCTTTCTTTTTAAAAATATCTCAGGAACTTGAAAATGAAATATGTTTTATTGTTGAAATGGATTTTCTCCTCAGCTTTCTTTATACACACATTTGCTTGTTATAGTATTGCTTCAAAACACAAACCATTTGTCTGGATTTTTTTTTTTTTAAGGGACAAGAGGAGTTATCATTAATGTTTGGGGAGATGTGAGGGACTACAGTGTAAATGCTTTACAAGCAATGATTAGGCCAGCTTTGAGAACTTAACATAAAATAAGAAGTTGCAGATCCTACTCTGACAAGGTCATGGATTTGAACCCTAATTCTATGACAAGTTTTATAAAAGTTGAACTTAGTACTGCAGCTGAAGTAGTTTTGAAGTGGATTTTAGTGACAAAGACATTTGTGAAATTGGCTTCATGAAAGAATATCATTTATTCAACCAGGAAAAATATCTCCTCTGCTATTATTTTGCTCTTGTAGGATACTGTTTTGTGTTTGTAGCACTGTCACTTTCGTTCTTATGAATCACTCAGTGTCACATAGATCCCTCATATTTATCTGTCTGGAAAAGAATATGCATTCCCTACCTTCTTCCTAGTATTTGGGGAAAACATTTTTTTTTAAGGAAAAAAATATGAACCCAAAGCACAATACTATGAAGAAAGTACTCTTTGAAAACACGTGTATTCTAAAAGAATAAGGTATATTTTTTCAGTTACTGGAGATGGATCGACATTAAGATAGTAGATACCCTAGAATGAGATATTTAGCAATTACCATTAACCTGAAAGTGCTTGTTCCAGAGCTTTATAGCCAGCTTTTTGGTTTTGTTCTCCAGCCAGGCAGAATGATCTTCTGGCTGAGAACTCAGCAGATATTTCCTTCCTTTGTTTGGAAAAAGGGACTACCTAATCTGAGCAGCTGCTGTAAGATAAGACATCCATTTAACTCATATCAGGAAGCAGTGAGGTGTACAACCTGGTATCCCAGTTGCTTCCCCGTTCACTTGGGCAAAAGGCTCCTAAAATAGCAGACTCATCCAAGAATCCCTTCCCACTAAAGACGTATATTTTGTGAGGGCTTTCACTGTGGCAGGGTCAAGGATGGAGGTGAGTTGAATGAGTTATTCCGGTTGATAGGTTGCTTTTTTTGTATTATACCTGAAATAAGTTGTCTCCACTGTGCCTTCTGTGCAACCTCCAGATGATGGGTAGAATTTAGAAAATCTATCATTAGCATAAATGAGCTAGGGAGGGAAAGGGAAATGCCCTACCCATCACAAAGGGACTACAGAGTTGCAAGTTGTATAGAAAATTTATTCAACAGCCCACACAAAATCTGGAGCAGATTTAACAGTCTTACCCATGCAAAAGAATGACTTTGAGATACAATCTTCTAGGTACTTTGTAAATAGACATTCCTTAAAACTGCCCTTCCATGTAGGAAAGTATGGAATTATATGTATGTCCTCTTTTCCAGAACAGCAATGCGGGGATAGTACACTAGCAATGCTGGGAAAATAGAAAAGGTGGCCTGTGAGTTGTCACCATTGTGCATGCAACTGGGGTGTAGACTTGATGTAATTAAATATCCCAAATCCCCAGGACTTTGGCACCCAAGTGTTTGAATAAAACATAACTCATAGCAAAACACTGCTTTTGTGAAGAGGAGAGAACATAAAGATAAATTGTGGTCCCGGGCCAAATACTTCATTCACATTATTTCACTCAACTGTGAAGCCCACTGTGTATTCCAGATTAATTGAACATTTGCATCCTAAATTAGAGCCACTATTAGGGAGATTAAATGGCTATATTTTTCACAAAGGGCAACAACATTGTAAACCTGCCCTTGAAACCACCTCTTTTTCTTGACCTTAGGGAAAAAGGTGAACACATATAACCTTCACATGCTGATGCAGAGCCCACACAGGAGACAGGATGATATGGTAAATGAACTGGGGGCATTAAGAGAAGATGGAAGTGTAGAAATGCAGAGACAAGCTTAATGAACACTGTTTTTTTTTTTTTGGTTCAGTAGGAAAATAAAAAAAAAATCTAGGAGGGACGAATTAGTTTTACTTGAACTGAAACAGCTATTCTGGGGGGACTTGGACTGACGTGAAAGAACAATGACAAAAGAAAATGTGTATTGATCTGGAAAGTTCTATTCAACCTGCACAAAAAGATTTTCAATACCTCAATAAAAAAACAAAACAAAACAAAACTTGATTTACAATGAAAAAGACATGCTTTTGGAAACCAAAATCTCAAAAATACAGCTTAGAGCCAAAATGAAACAACCCACATCAGTTCCTGATTTAAGCCCAAATTAGTGAGGAAAATAAATCACAGAGTTTTAGAAAATTTAAGCAATGCTATTTCCTGGCTGCCAACACTTTTTCCATCAGTGGCATCATGAAGCCTTGAAATTCCTGAGTGCATGTGGGAGAGCTGTGCTCCCACATCTGTGGCAGACTGTGCATACACCACCTGCTTGACCTAGATGTTGATAGAAATCTCTTCATGACTGTTTTATTTTACAGGTGTGTCCTTCCAAAGTTTAATATAAAGAAAGACAATATTCCAGTATTGCTCGACTAAGGCACTTAAAATGAAGGTTTTATATTACATACTACTTTTTAATGGATTTTGAAAGAGCTGATTGATTTTTAAAGGGTTTGTTTCTGTACAGGCCATAAACTGCAGTAAGTCACTATATTGAATTTACAGTGTAAGTTTTAAATATTGAATAACTGCATGTATACAAGGATTATTAATAGAAAGTATGGTTTTGTTATATATTGCAACTTAAAGGGAAATTGGGGAAATTGCTACAATATTGATCATAATGTGCTGACTGCCATTGATTTTCTATAAGTGAAATGTAGACAAGGAAGATTAATATAAGCTGCAAGCAAGAAACAAGTACAAAAATTTTAATAATCTGTAAGTAGATGCAAGCAGAGACATTTCTTTTAAATGCGAGGTGCAGTTTTTTCCACTGTGGAGGGTATGGAGCATTCATTAATATCCCACTGATAATTTTGGTGACTGTATTGTAGGTAATATCTTAGATGCCTGAGAGTGTTATTGAGTTAAAAATAAAAATCTTTGAGGTACTTTTTATATGCCTCTGATTTTACTAGAGGGACCTAGTGGAAGATGCTCTTAATTTCTCCCTTTCAAAACTTAATTATGATGTAGACTAGCAAGGGCTGAACGGACATCCTGTTTCTATCTAAAGAGATGAGATTTGAGGTACATGATCCCTGTACTGCACGGTATAAGGTGATTTGGCAGCACTGCCCTAAACTCTCATTCTTTTCAAAGCCAAATAGGAAGTCAGTGTACAACAAAAATACTGTTGGGCAGTACACAAAAATAAAAATTATGCAGAGTCCTTTGAATGCTGAAGACTATAACTAATTTTTCCTGGAATCTAATTGGCACACTGATACTTCATCCTGATGGGTTCAGTTTTCCACATCAGTCACTTTCCAAAGGAAAAACAAAACCTAACCAAATAAAACCACAAACAGATTAAAACAAAACAAAACAAAAAAAAAAGAGAAAGAAAAGAAAAAAAGGCAAGGAAAAACTGGCAAAGCTGAGCTAGGCTAACATGAGTGAGAGCTCTTGAAATGTGAGACACTGGGGAAAGACCATCAGGGTGAAAGATGCTATATAAAAACAACCTTATTTTTAGCCCAGCCCACAGCTGTTCTTGCTGCAAGTGCAAGGAGTGGGATGTGGAAAACACACTTAGGTTCTTTTTCTTTTGTGAAAGAACTTTACTCCCAGGCAAGCAATTGAAGATAACAATCTTTACTTATACTTTTGGTTCACTTAGACAAAATATTATTCCTGGAATTGATTTGTATACACCTGGTGCAGGATTTGGTGTAGCCCTGTGAGGTCCCTGTCATCATCATGTCTCAACCACACAAAAAAGTCTCCCTTCAGGATGGTTGTGCCTCTGAGCTGGTAACATCTCTTCAATAATGTGCTGTTTACAGGCTGTGTCCACATGTCCAATGGTCACCTGACTCAAACCTAAGCTTAAGATCAAGCTTTTAAGATCAATCCATTTATAATGGGAGGTTTGAAAGAAAGTGGCCACTTCTCCCCTTAACTTGAAAATTGAGAATACATTATGGTGGCTTTACTCAGGTGGGCAGCCAGGCTCCACCACAACCACTCTCTCACTCCCCCTCCTCAAAGGTAAAGGGGGAGAAAATATGATGAAAAGGGCTCAAGGGTTGAGATAAGGACAGGGAGATCACTCAACAATTATCATCATGGGCAAAACAGACTCAGCATAGGGAGATTAGAGAAACTTGCTGCCTATTACTAACAAGCTAGAGAAGTGGGAAACAAAGAAAACAAACTAAAAACACCTTCCCCCCTCCCACCGTCTCCCCCCAAGCGGCACATGGGAGCAGGGAAATGAGGGTTTCGGTCAGTCTATAGCACTTCGTCTCTGCTGCTCCTTCACAGTCACTCTCTGCCCCTGCTCCACACGGGGTCCCTCCCATGGGATGCCGTCCTTCCTGAACTGATCCTGCATGGGCTGCACACAGGTAGCAGCTCTTCAAGAACTGCTCCCACATGGCTCCATACCACAGGGTCCATCCCCCAGGAGCAAACTGCTCCAGCACGGGTCCCCCACGGGCGGCAGCTCCCCCCAGACCACCTGCTCCTGCGTGGGCTCCTCTCCACGGGCTGCAGCTCCGGCCCGGGGCCTGCTCCTGCGGGGGCTCTCCGTGGGCCGCAGCCTCCTCCAGACCACATCCACCTGCTCCACCGGGGGCTCCTCCACGGGCTGCAGCGTGGAGATCTGCTCCATGTGGGACCCATGGGCTGCAGGGGGACAGCCTGCTCCACCAGGGGCCTCTCCACAGGCCGCAGGGGAACTGCTGCTGCATGCCTGGAGCACCTTCTGCCCTCCTGCTGCACTCACCTTGGGGTTTGCAGGGCTGGTTCTCACTCATTCTCCCAGCTGCTATTGTGGAGCATTTTTTTTAATTTTTATTTTTCCCTTTCTTAAATCTGTTCCCACAGAGGTACAAACAACATCGCTTATTGACTCAACCCTGGCCAGCAGCAGGTCCCTTTGAAGCCAGCTGAAACTGGCCCTTATCTAACTTGGGGCAGCTTCTGGATTCTTCTCAGAGAAGCCACTCCTGAAGCCCCCACTACCAAAACCTTGCCATGTAAATCCACTTCTCATATAAAGCTAAGTTATAGGCTACCTTGCTTCTCCTTCCCCTTTGCCCTTTCACACAGCAAAATCCAGCACTGTTATCTGAGAGGAAGTATGTCTGAGATTTCTTATATGTAGATAATGCATTCAGAAAATGTGCACTAATATTTTTATGACAAGAACACTTGATGTACTTCTGTTTGGCGGAGTACTATGTTATGGATCCGTCAATTGTACACAAATTGCTAACTGTAGATTAGGATTCAGGTAGCAGGAGGAAATAAAATGATCTTACCATAGGCAGAGGCCTATGAAGGTGAAAAAAGCTCATCTGCTGTTAGGAGAGTGATGGAATGACAGTAAACAGCATGGCTGGAATAGCCAGATGTTGCTAGCTTGGTGAAAGCTGGTTTTCCATGCTATAAATAGAAAATGAGGTTATGGAGATTAATTCTGGTCCTATTTATCTGAATGGCCACTGGCTTCATTTGGACAAGAATTTCATTCTGTTTCTTTCTCTAGTGGTAATTTCATTTTAATAATTGATTTAAAAGTGCAGATCTTATTCTTTCTTAAAAATAAATTGGACCAAGAGGACTCTTCATGCAGGCTGTCTGCCTTCTTCATGGCTAAATGCATTTGTCATTATCTTTGCTTTAGAGAGGAAAGCTTTATCCTAAATAATAGACTGTGGTTATGAATTAGGCCTATTGTCTCGGCCTCTACTACTGACTTCTGTGATAATAGGGAGTCTCAGAAGCCTGTCGAGGAGCATCATCAGTTGCAGCTGTAATTTTTCATCAGATAATTAGGCAGTGCTGAATTTTATCAAATTCTTATTTAGTTTGAGAGATTTGCCATTTTTCTGCTGAAGTATTTCAGACTTAAAGTGGATGAATGCTCAAAGACTGGAATTGTGTTAGGTGTTAAATGCTATCCATGTCACAAGATGTCCTATGTCTATAGCCTGTGACAATTTCCATCAGTATTTTTTATTAAGCATGTCAACTGCTTTATCTCTTGTGTCCCATCAATATATTTACTTCTGGGAGACTTGTGTCAAAGTCTCCCACTTTTTTTTTTTTTTTTTTTTTTTTTTTTACTAGGGGAGCATCAGCAGAATCTTTGAGCAAAGCCAAGTGTTTGTTCTGCTGTCAGTGTTATTGGGCCTTTCATTCTCACTGGATAAATCCTACCTGGGCCAAGGGTGTCACCTACAGTACATGAGCAGGTTGCAAAGTTAACTGGCATATTCTGGATGCTAGCTGAGGTAATTGAATCTGTTAGATTTTTTATTTTTATTTTTTACAACTTTTTATTAATGATTAAATTATCTAAAAGATTAAATGAGAAATGCATAAGAGAGTAGGGGTTAGAAAGACAGATAGTGAGAAGCACAAAGTGGAAAGAAGGGGAAGAGTGAAAGAGGAGTAAGAATGAAAAAATGGGAAGAATGAAGTAGAAAACTGATTCTAAGAGAAGGGAAGTAAGGCAGACTTCCTTGAGAGTTGGAGCCACCAAGAGGAGCTGAGGTAATAGACAAAAAGAGCAAGTCCTGCTGTAAAACTGCAGTGAGGAACACAAATAAAATCAGCCCTCACACACTGTCATCCTTATTTTCTTTGACTTGCAGAGGGTAAAACGCTTCAAAGAAGTCTTGGATAAACCCCTGTTCTTCTGCCCCCAAAAGCAAATTGTCCAGATTGATGAGAATGATTATGAGTAAAGTCCTTGGTGAATATGAATGAGATTTGCATTATTCATGATATTTGAATGGCCTTATTTAAGAGACTATAATTATACAAGTTAGAAATTTGTTTAATGTAAGTTTGCCAAGTACAACATTTCACAAGTTTCTGGTAAATCTGGTTAGTATCAAACTTCAGTTGCTGTAACAATATAAAACAGAACTTTCTGCTCCCAACTTTTTTTCCTAGTTTGCTGGTGCTTTCAACTTGATAAAAAAGTAACAGGAGCATTTAATAGCAATGAAAACATTTTGAAGAACCAGTAGCATGGATATAACAAGCATAAAAGCTGGTTTTCTGTTAGGTAGGTTTTGTCATCCTTCATAGTACAGTTCTATGCTCTTCAAATGTTACTTACACCCACATATCTAAAACCCAATATTCGAGCTGAAGAATATTACATAGGCTGTTACAGTATTATGCATAAGCTTAGATTTTTTGTATCTATGTTGCTAATCAGTGATTCCTTTTTTTTTTTTCCCCTCAAAACTTAGAGGAAGGTGAATATTTTACAGAATATTAGTTATATGTTTAAGCATGAAAGCATTTGTTGGAATTAGTCCTATTAGTCCTATGTCATTAATGATAATATTATAAATAATAATATTTCACTAAGGAACTACAATTATATTGCTGTGTGGCAGCCCTTCTGAAATCAGCTGCTGATCATAGACTGTTTCTCAGAGAAGAGAAGCCATCAAACTTATACCTTAAGTGCTTAAAACTCCTAAAGTCTTAAAACTGGTATATGCATAAACCATCATCTATGAGTGAGATACAGTATGAACTGTTTCATTACTGGCAAATGCAGTTTTAAATAGGCATCAGTTTTTAGCTAACAGAATGATAGCATACTTCATGAAATCTCTTACTGCTATAACACACATATATTTTTTCTGTTCATTAAAATTGTGCAGGAGCCATATCTTTAGCTGAGTTTCATAATTTTGAAATGTCTTCTGTGGAAGAACAAAAGCTTTTCATGTAAATGCTCTGATAAGTTAAACATCCCTCAATATTGCATTAGGGTTGAAAAATCAATATATTAAATTTCATTTTTGAGGTTTTCCTTTCTATTGTTTTATAAATTCGAAGCAAAGAAAATACAGAAATGAAAAAGAATTTCAAAATAGAGGATTAGAATGTTTTGTTCCACAAAGGTCAAGATGAAATGCTTTTACCTATCTAAACATTTTTTTTTTCAATATTCATTTCAAAAATAATTTCACAAAACAGTTTACTTCTGATGCACGGTCATTTTTGATATAAAATATACTGCAGAAAAAAAATCTCTACGTGTAAGTAGTGGAAGAAAGAAATACAATTTTCACTGTTGTCAGTCTGAGGACTTGCACAGTTAAAGGTCAAAATAACTAATAGCTTCCAATGAAGCCAAAAAAGGGAAATGTGTGAAAGTGGTGTTACATATCTCAGCAATCACATGGATGAAGAGAGGTGAAGGCTTGAGGACAGGAGGTGGAAAGCAACAGAAAATATTAAGGCGGGAATAAAAGACCCCTTCATATCTTTTTTCCTCTTACCCCTTTCAGTAAATGTCTGACATACATTGTGCTTTTGAAGGAGATCCTCCTACAGTGACTAGGTGTCCAACATCCATCTTGGTTTCTTTCATACAAGGAACATGGAAGCAAAATGTTATGCTACATATAGTAGCCATAGTGCTACTGATTTCAATACACACAGGTCCTGGGATCCTGCTGTGCCAAGGCCTTGTAGCACCACCCCACAGGTGCCTCTTACTAATATAGTTTTAAAATGATTATTTTCTGTAAGTAGCGTGTTATATGTTTAGATATGGAAGGACCATGTTAACATAAAATTACTATGTTACATAAGATTACCATGTTAACATAACATTATTATATTACCATGCTAACATAAGATCTATTTCCCTAGTTGTTAAAATAGATTTGTTTTATTTTCCAAGTAAGAAGTAAGAAAGTCCATGAAAACCATTTGGAAGATATAAGTCACCATGATTATTTCAGACAGAAATACTGTCTTCCATGCTCTGCTACCATAGCTCTCCCTACGACGACCTTTCTCAATCTAGCCACAATGCTGTAAGTAATGCTATAAAGGGGATAACTAGGCTGATTTGGGCAGGAAAACAGGCAATTGATTTGCAAACAAGGTTAAATTCTGAATATGAGGGTTGTTGGATTTTCATTGTTGTTTGTTTTGTTTGTTTGTTTTTGTTTTCTTCACTAGACTTATAAAACACAAATAGGAATAGACTTTTAGTGAAGTAAATTGCTATTCAGTGAAGTTTTGCCTGCTGATATAATCTTATTTCCTCCATTCTGAAGATCTTCTCAAGCTGCTGTTATAATTAAGTACCATGTCTTGTCTTTCCCTCTTCTGTATCCACAATGCCAACTATGTTTAGTTTTCACTTTTCAAGAGACAGCACCACAGTAGCATGTGTTACATTTCCCCCTTAAATTGGGAGTGCCTTGATTTCTGAGTAGAACACCATTCACAGATATCAGAATGTATAAGAAAAGGAGAAACTCAGTGATGCTGTAGCAAACTTTGATTATAAGTCAAATTTTGCAACGTCAAAATAAGATGTTTTTCAGAGTATTATGTATGGCATATCAATCATGGTATTCAGAAGAAATAACAGGAAAGAATTTACACCGTCTTCTTAATTGATATGTGCACTATCACCAATACAGAAATTCATCTATGGTTGTTCTGTATCTTCAGTTCCTTTTCTTTTTAATGGTATTACAGAGTAGAACCTTATCTTTAAGGTGAATGAATACCAAAATGGAGCAAAACTGCACAGTTATCCTTGCTTAATGGCAACACATTCTTCACAGCTGGACATTAAAGGGCTGCTCAAGTTATGCATAGAGTCAAAGTAAAGGGGCTGGTAATGTCCTCATAGAGCCACCTAGTCCATCTAGTCATTTTTGTACTTGTTCTTGATAACCCAAGAAACATAGATGTTTCATCTCTACCATTCATTTATTGCACCTTCATTTCTTTGGAAAAATTAGTTGAAAAGTCCTTTTCTGCAGTCATTCATCTTGACTCTGTCAAAGCAAAATTACAATTACTACGGAGTTGTCAAAATCTGTATTAAAAAGATTAGAAATCGGTGCATCTAAAAGTAAGCATATTCAGAAAAACATAGCTACAGGATAGCAAACCTCCAGAATTTTAGAGTGCCTCAAATCCTGACAATAGACATCTTGTCAACTTTGTGACAATTTAAGTTATATTAAAACGTACTGATGATAGGTAGATAGATAGATATAAAACAGGTCTCCCTGTTGCATTTTCTTTCTCTTTTAATTGCAGGCAAAAACAGCATGATAACTCCTAACATCAAAATAAAAAGATCACATTTCAAACTATTTTCCTTAGTGTGTTTCTGATCATCATGCATATGCTTCAAGGCATCTTAAACAAGTGTATTTATGTATGGGTTCTATCCTCAACTTAAATGTTTTGAAGTAGGATGATAAGCTGATCTGGAGCACAGTTACATGAAGTTCTGTATAAAAAGCATTATGAAACAAAGCAACCTCCTACATAAGACAGAAAAAAGTGACTCAGCTGTTTCTCTCTTGTTACAGATGCACACTGCTCACCTTTCTATCATCTCTTGGGGAGCAAGCATATATGTTATAACATTTAATTTTCCATCATTTCTGCAGAGTTCTTCCAACTGAGAAGCACAAGAAGATGCTATTTTCTAGCAGATACATTTGTCTACAGATGTTTAATTAGAATGTAAAGTAAACAGTCTTTTTGAGGATCATGTTCTATAAATGTGCAATAGTGGAATTATACTGACATAATTACAGTATTGATAAATATCAAATATTAAGGTTGCTATGCTTAAATATTCCCCCAAAAGAGTTTGCTTTGAAGTTGGTTTTGTGAAATTTCCACTTATGTCATGCTGATTGCTTGCATAAAACACATATTAAAGGAATTGTATATATGGAATCACCTAGCAGAAGTGATTAACCTAGAAAACAACTGAATATTTGTGAAAGCTCATTTGCTGTCCTCCATCCAAAAATATTCAAACAGGTTTGCATATATTAAGGTGAGAAATTTCAGTATGTTTTTAGCAATTAATGGAGAAAAAAGTAAAACAATATTTATCCAAAAATATATTTTCTGGGAATCTTTGTTTTTTTTCCTCTGCCTATGACAATTAAACAGAATACATGAACTGAATTGCTGTGAAATCAGAACAGAAAGATAACAAGTACACTTGCATTTGCCATCATTTTGCTCTGTTGTTCCTTTCAGTAAAATACGTTTTTCTGGTATAACATGCAAAGTAACATAAGGAAGTGAGCTTCCAATTCCGGGGAATCCTTTTAGGACCTAACATATCCAGTATATAGCTTGTAAGTTCTCAGTGTTCTGAGGCTTATGGCAGTTTTGCATTTTTCCGTTAAAAAGAAACAAATTATTTTTAAAGGTGCGTATCACCCTGAGTGCCGCTGCACAGCGCATAAATCTGGACCTTGTTTTCATTTAGTGTGTCAGAAAATAACTAATTTGTTCGTTACTACATTAATTTATACACAGCAGTACTTTATCAAGGAATCACAGCTACTGTAAAACTAATAACCTCAGAGTGTCTGCTCTCTTGAAAAACAAGTGCACTTCTCTTCATGACTGGTGGAAGTATGCCTGGACTAGAAAAATGGGTTATGCTTTAAATTGTGTTGTGCATAGTACCCCCAGTCACAAGTATTCTTAGAAAGTATGAGCTTTCCCTACCCAAATTAATGAGATTAGTTTAAAACAATCCTGTCAAAGTATCAAAACTTTTTCACTGTTTTAGGGATAGAATCCTGCTGCACCCCCAGCCTGCCAGCGGGCAGGACAGACTGAGAAGCTGAAAAGTCCTTGGCTTAGTGTAAGCCCTGCTCTGCAATAATTAAAACATCAGTGTGATATCAGCATTGTTCTCATCCTAAATCCAAAACACAGCATCATACCAGCTACTAGGAGGAAAATTAACTCTATACTAGCCAAAACCAAGACAAGGATGTAGAAAATGCCTCCAACTGGAATAAAAAATAAAATCAGTGACCTTTGCTCTTCTTGCTGATACATGAAGTACTTTGGTTAACTCCTTAATAGTTCTACTGGATAAATCCGGATAAATAGGTTGTTAATTCCAGAAAGAGACATGGGTTTAGATTGCCAGACTCATTCTTGACCCTGCTTTTCTCATTTGGAAAGGCACAACTGATGGATGCCCTTTGAAAATGAACAGGACAGTGAGGTATTTTAGCTGTTGCCCATGACTAAGATTGAAAGCTTAACGTAAAGAATGGGAAATTGTGATCTGACCAAAAATAGTTTTCAGTAAAAATACATTTGCTGGTGTCATGTGGATGTATATCGTTTTTAAAGGCACTGCGTTTTCTTTCCAGCAGGTACTTCATGGAGAATAAACTTTGTAATCTTAAGAATATCTGTGTTTAAAAGGCTCTTTCACACAGTTTAAAAGAGTCACAAAATCATAGCTTGATGATTTTGCCTATTTAGGCAAAATGCTATTTTCACTTTTGGTTGATGCTTGTGTTGTGTTCCTTTATTTTCTTCCCCTTTGTTTTTCAGCAGAAACAAATGTGTGTATTTTTCCAAGCACTGCATGGAGAATTAACTTTGTAAGGGTTTACACCCTCCAGCTGGGTCTGTCTGAGACAACTCTGTGCTCATGCAAGATGTGAACCTGTGTGTGATCTCTTCTGATCTAGTCACACTAGATGATTTTTATGGCACTCTCTAATCTTGACCTTGAGTTACATGTCCCAAAATGTTTTTGTAAAAAAGAAGCTTGTTTTGAAAACCAAAATGCTAGGGAAAGAGCAAGCGTGCATCAGGATTAAAATCAGTTTTAATGTGTGACATTTTCACACTTTTTTACAGAGTAGTGCTTGTTGAGAAAGCTGGGAAAAGCATTGCTAGGCATATCACGTGTGACTTTTAAATGATATGTAAACATTTGCTCATTGACAACATCTGGGCAAACTGGAATGTGATGTTCTGTATCCAAAGGAGCTTACAATGCAATCCATGTACTGATGCTGGTTGAATGCAGCCTGCTTGTTTCTCCTAGCATATGAGAAGAAGGAAGAAGAGATATAATCTCATTTTAGAGAGGAAATATGTAAGAGGTAGAGATGGTTTCTTTACAGAGGGAAAGAAAAAGGGAGGTAGCAGTGTCCTTTCCTGTGCAATACTTCTGCTCCACAATTAGAATATGTGGAACCCACGCTGAGGGCTAGTAGTCAACAGTGATGGCATTTTCAATTCAGCACTTAAGCAGACATCTATATAGTATTATTGTAAGTCTAAAAATAGCTATGTACTCAAAATTGAGCAATCAGACAAACTCCTGTTGTCTGTTATTATGTAAGATTAAAATGTTTGGTATGATATGAAAAACTTCTGAAAGAATAAAACTCCACCATGCTCCCTGCCAAAGGATAGCTAATTTTGAATGGTACTGCAATAAGCTACATGACATGAGACGTGGACTACCCTGTTGCCTAGCCTATTTTGGTCTGCTGCTCTGCAGGAGGCAGCCTTGGAGAGATCTAATCCCTCATGCTGCTTAGGTGGAGGAATTCTGTTGGCTGTCTACTATCTTCTTGCTGAGACAGGGCTGTTTGTCACTGTGGAAGATGGTAAATTGAAGGAGTACCGCAATCTACTCTGTTGCAGTCTTGGACACTGGTGGTCTACACAGACACATTAGCATCAGCTCTATCTCTGTAGGGAATGAAGGAGACATTTTTGTGAGTATTGACACTGTCTCTGGTGGGGCAGAGGGCGTGTCACTCACTTGGATAGCTGTTTAGACCCTTTTAAAAAGCTCTTTAAGAGAACTCCAGCTTCAGTATCTATGCCTCTGCAGTGAAGTATCTACTGCCTCTGGCAGTATGTAACCCCCTTAGATTTTTCTGCTTAGATTTTTTCCCTTAGATTTTCCTGCAACCCTCTGATTTTAGGTCCATTTACTGCTTACTCTTCAGCCTAAGCAGTTACATCGCCTGGTACAGGGAATGTTGCTGTCAAGGGAGTAAAACTTTAATGGAGGCAAATGAAAGGACAGCTGTCAGAGTGCAGAATGGACACTGAATAAATAAACAGCCTACAAAGTTAAGGGGTAAATTTTGGATTTGTAACTGCCTTTGGTATTGCTCATGTATGCTGTCATTTATTTACCTTATAATAACATCAAGAAATCTTGTTTGGGGTTACAACGGGCAAAAAAGACAGACAGGAGATATAGTCTAATACAAGCTGGTGATCAGGTAGCTGCTGTGCTATGCTGAAACAAAGCCACCATCTCTGGCCACATTTTTCTCCAGCCACTAACATCAACCATGAAGCATGAAAGAAATGGGGTTTGCTACTCGACAATTAAAAGTCACTATAAAGTTAGGTGAATCAACTAATCTATAGCTCAGATGCTGGCAGAGTTTCATTAGGTGCATTACTGCTAAAGAGAGGTGAGTTTCAGCTGAGTTTTCGTACTAACAATCCTAAGGTTACTTTTCCCCTTTGCTTTGAATTCAACCACAATTGCAGTTTACGTTGACAGAAGCTCTAACTAATAGCAGGCATAGTGGTTTATCTTCTATTTTGGAAATTTTAAAGGTGCAATAAGGTAACCTGTAGAGATAGAAAAGAGAGGCAACTCATTAAAAATGATGATAATAATAATAATAATTATAAAAAAAAAAAAAAAAACAAATTTTCTAAGACTGTTCTGGCTGATACATTTGAAAGCGCTTTTGTTTGTTTGTTTGTTTTGTCTGTTTTATGTTGATAATTTGTGTCCTTGGGCTCTTTGAAATGTATTTCCCAAGACTACTTGCTTTCACTGTAGGTCAGTTATTTTTCTACTCTTTCAGAGTAATGGCTTTCTAACCAGAGGCAGATCTACAGTTAAACCCCCGATCCAGGCACTTCCTTAGCACTATAGGTATTTAATATTTGAATATTCTTCTTGTAAATGGGCTTTTCACTTTTGAGTGTATTGAATACACTGACCTCCAAAGGCATTTTGAATGAAAGGACATATAAATACACTGTCTGGGTGGAATCTGTTCTTCAGAGAATTACATTTGGATGTTAAATGACTCAATATAATTTGTAGCATGATCTCATTCTGTAGCAGTCCTGTTCCCTGTGAAGTCACAGGAATGATGGATTTGCAAATAAGGACAGTTTTTGTTTGATTCTCTGATAGGATACCAGAGTTCAGGTTTCAGTTGCACTAGATGGGCTATAATAGAAATCACGTTTTCCTCTTAAAAGAACTATATTCTATATATTCTATAGCTGTAGGAGACAGTCTCTCATTACCCCTTTCTATGGATAAATCCATGGTGTGTATTCACTAGAGTTTATTTATAATATTTTTTCATCTTATAAATCACTTTACCATTGCAGCGCCTGAACAACTTTACATATTAAAGAACAATATGTTGATATCTACTTGCTGCCAAATGTACTTGCTGCCTAAAAGCCACACACAAACTCTCCTTACAGTCTAGTGATATTCAAGCATGAATGAAAAGAGGTTGAAAAAGGTGATCTTTACTATGAGAGCACATCTGATTTATAGCCCTCAAGTAGGAAATGATTATAATGGTAGTAAATTCTTTCATGTAAGCTATCACAAGAGATGAGCAGCTTGTGCAAAAAAGACCCATATCAAGAAATGGGAGAAGTCCTCCAATGTCCAGCCAGTTATCAAACGTTAGGAAACATTTCTTTAAGATGTCAAGAAAGGGTTAGGAAAGCTGTCTGGGGAGTGCTGTGTTCGGCATGCACCCACAGGGAGGAAGTATGGAAAGGTCTTATTCCCCAGAAGTTTACACTAAATGTGAGCTATGTCAAAATCAAATGAACAAAAATTTTTCCCCTGGAGCTTGTACTTTACATCTTAGCCATTTCAGAGGAAAAACTCGTGGCTGAAGCTGCCAAACCCACTGACTTTATTGCCGCACATTAAGGCGTTTTAAGAGCTCTGTTCAGAGCACAGTGAAGTGGAAAAACCCACAGAGAACTTTCACTTTATTTATTTATTTGTTTTCCACTGGCATGTGGCAGAGCACTCTCTGCCTGGGAGGCTTGTCTGCTGTATTACTCTCATCGCATTTTCATCCTTCAATAACTGTGATACCAGGGAAGGGAGGACACAACATTTTACTTGGGTCAAAGCTGGCAGTTACCTGAAGGAAGAAGCTGTGAAGCCTGCCATCAGGACACAGGTGGGGACCATGGGCCTAGAGCCCAGGCAGGAGAGGGAACAGAGGTGGTGCAGCTGTGGAAGCAAGCTCATCTATAGAGTGAGCAACCCTTATCACAATGATGGTAAATGGTGTTCACCTGCCAGAAAGCATATGGTTGTGGGAGTCAGTGATCTTAGGGACCCCACCTTCAAGGAGGGTGGCTGAAGACCTTGTGTTCTTGGGACTGGGGGGACTGCATCTGCACCTCTCTTACTTAGGGGATGCAAGAGGTTGTTTCCATTTTGCTCACACTGTGGTTTGAGGAATTGTGCATGTCTTCTAGGAGGTGGCTGCAGTCTGGTGAGTAGGGTGTTGTAGCCTCTGCCCACCTTGAGAAGCAGAAGGTAAAGCATCACAAAAATGCTGCTTTTAATGTTAGTGTGTGAGGTGAGGGTGTTAGCTGAGGCAGGAGCAGTGACTTTTCAGTATCCTCTTCCTTCAAGAGGTGCAAGATGGCCTAGCTTTTAATGTTCTAACTATACTTAAAATATATTTCCTTTCAATTCTTATTTATTTATTTTTAACTGTGAGCACTGTCAGTGCTTGTTATCCTTCACAGATGTTAAAATGCACTGGATTTTGTCACAAGTGTTGTCCTTGAGTTTTTCACAGAGAGAGAGATCTCATGGTCTGGCTGCTGAGAGAAGTTACTGTTGCCTATATGATCTGTAGAAATCTATTTGATAACTAGAGGTTGTTCTGTACGTGCAGGCTTACAAGCTGCCTGCTCTTCAGAGATACTGTAGTCAGCTTTGGAAGAGAGGTAAGGAACTGAGGGGCTGGGGGAAGAGAGGAAAAGGATTTAGTTCACATAGACTGGGGAGACTTAGCCTTTAGGTGAATGTTCAGTAATATACTTCGAATTTTGTGTTTCTATCCCACAAGATTGAAAATCCAGGTGCTCTGCCTCCTCTGTAGACGCATAACTGTACAAGAGCATAAAAGGACAAGTAGCAAACTCAAAAATAGCATCATATGCTCTAAAGGTATTGAGGTTTTCAGTAACTTTGTGGGCTTGGAGAACTGTTGATCTGTGGTCAACCTTGAAATGTGGTGTTTCTTCTCACGTGACTGAAAACTTATGTCACACCAAATTCCTGGTGTTTATTGTCTTTGGCCTCCAGTGTATTCTCCTGGTTCAAAAGCAGAGATACCCAGGACGGAATAGTGCCATTTCTGACAAAAATGGTTACTACCAACTTGTATTGTAAATGCCAAGTGCGTGTGTGTGGAGGGAGTCCAGAGGCTGTCCCATGTTA